>NW_024081067.1:1077588-1288633 GCF_003009895.1 Hyaena hyaena
ACAAAAATATTAAAAAAAAAAAAAAAGGTGCCACTCTTGATCCCCTTCATCAAAAAACTGGACATCTAGCTCAATGGAAGCCAAATGATCTTAGCTTGGGAAGACTTTGATAAGAACAACAGAAGCATTTGTTCAGAGCCTGATTACGTGCTTACAAAAAGTGTCTGCCTGGTGAGTTTGGCACAGCTCTATTTTTTGCTATAAGCTGCTACTGTATTTCTCACTAATTATAGTCAAAGCAAATCTGCCACTTCATTAATCCTTTATATCAGTCCCCAAAGGAACAAATTCTGCCAATGAGCCAAAGGCAATCACAAGCATGGTGCTACAACTTTGCCGAGCAGCAAGAAGCCCCTTTTAGATGCTAGTAAACATGAACGCACAGTTACACGGTGAGGTGGGAACTGGTCCAGGACTTCCAGTTTTCCTTATGGGCTGTATTCCCACAGACCTTCTACCCAGCAGATCACAGAAGAGCCTGGAGTCATACCAGTTATTAAAATACAGAAACACATCCATATTTGTTGGTAATAGCACTGCCCCGAGAATCTTAAATCTCCACTGGATCATCCAAATGGCTACACACTCCCCTCAAGGTCCCCTAAACCTCCTTCCAATAAAGAAACCAAAAGTCAAGGCAGGCATTTCGTGAAACATTGAGGGGGATCTACAAGATTTTGTCGATTGGATGGTGCTTATATCATAACATTTGTTATTCTTTTTTTAATACTTCTTTATTTTATTTTTTTTTTAATTTTTTTTATGTTTTATTTATTTCTGAGAGAGACAGACAGCGTGAGCAGGGAAGGGTCAGAGAGAGAGGGAGATACAGAATCCGAAACAGGCTCCAGACTCTGAGCTATCTGTCAGCACAGAGCCTGACGCGGGGCTCGAACCCACGAACTGTGAGATCATGACCTGAGCCGAAGTCGGACGCTTAACCGACTGAGCCACCTAGGTGCCCCAATACTTCTTTATTTTTGAGAGAGAGAGAGAGAGAGAGAGACCAAGTGTGAGTGGGGAAGGGGGCAGAGAGAGGGAGATGCAGAATCTGAAGCAGGCTCCAGGCTCTGAGCTGTCAGCAGAGTCCAAAGCGGGGCTGAAACCCATGGACCGTGAGATCATGACCTGAGCCTAAGTTGGACGTTTAACCAACTGAGCCGCCCAAGCGCCCCATAATTTGCTCTAATACTTCTTAATACATCTTTGTGAACATCTGGACTAATCTACTATCAGTCTGATTATTTTTCCTTTGTAGATAACTATTTCTGTTTCTTGAAGAATATAAAATTACTTTATATTTGAAGTCTGTAAGTTTTATCAGAATGCATCTAGCTGTACATCTTTTTCTGTGATCCTGTCTGCATATCTATTTATAAATTTCTTTTGGTTGTTTTATTTTGACTTCTGGCAACTCATTAAAAACAAAACAAAACAAAACAGAATAGAACATTAGATTATTTACATCTGCATTCCATGTTTTTACCTTTTATCTAATAATTTCTATCAGCCTTTTTGTTCTCCATTATGGGATAATTCATGCATTTAATTTTCCATAAATTGGTGCTCATTCAGTTACAATCTATCTTAACTAGGTTTGTTTAAAATATATTTCTCTTTCTTATTCTCAGATTCCTTCTTTTGAGCAGGAGCAGAGCCCAGGGGCTACAAAGATTGCAATCTTCCTGGGGCAAGTTTCCAAGCAGGCTTCCTCTTGTTGAGTGGTTTTTGAGTACAGAACCAGGCACGTCCTTCCCTGGGGGCAAACCTGTAAAGAGGTTTCCTCAGAGTGGGAGGCTAATAAATATTTGTGAACCAGCCAGTTCTCCTAGCAAGCAAAAAGGATATGAGTCAAAGCCATTCTCTGGTTCTCCCTAGAAAGAATAGTTAAAGGTAACTGCCAACAAGTTGGTATTCCTTTTTCATGTTTATGTTAGCTCAGTGGAAATTCTTAGAGTTTTGAAATATGCAGGTGGGATAGGTCTCTATTTTCCAGGGTTATGCAAAATATATCCATTTTATATTTGCTAGACTATCTTAGTAGATATATTTTTAAATGTTTATTTTTCAGACAGAGAGAGAGAGAGAAAAAGCACGAGTGGGGGAGGGGCAGAGAGAGGGAGAAAGAATCTGAAGCAGGCTCCAGGCTCTGAGCTGTCAGCGCAGAGCCCAACGCAGGGCTCAAACCCACAGACCGTGAGATCATGACCTGAGCCGAAATTGGAAGCTTAACCAACTGAGCCACCCAAGCGCCCCATATTTTAGTAGATATTTAGAAAGGAAGGTCATCAAATACATGTGCTTATGTTATTTTCTTAGCTTCAATCCGGGAAGAATTTGCTATCACGTGTTGTTAATTGGAAAGGTGAGAAAGGGGATGTGCAATTAGAACAGTACAAACAGTAACTATAAGTTATTTTTACTTCTTTTGTTGAAGTACATCATAAATTATAAGGTACACAGAAATCTTAAATACATAGTCTGATGAAAGTTTTATAAAGTGAACACACCAATGGAACCACTAGCCAAGTGAAGAAGAATTTCAAAGGCCTAGCTGTGCAGTGCCTGGATGGCTCAGTCGGCTGAACACTGACTCTTGGTTTTGGCCCAGGTCATGATCTCATGGATGGTGGGTTCAAGCCTCACATGGGTCTCTGCACCGACAGCAATGAACCTGCGTGGGATTCTCTCTCTCTCTCCCTCTCTCTGCACCTCCTGTCTCACTGTCTCTCTCAAAATGAATAAATAAAGATTTTTAAAAAATGGTCTAGCTGTTTCTTCTGTTGTTCTGGGAATCCATCAGACTGAAAGAAGACTGGGCTAGACCCTTAATGATGGGACACTGTGGGGGATTGGTAGGGGGACACACATGGTGGAGCACAGAGGAGCTAGTGGGTGAAGCTATCTTGGAATTTCTAGCACAACTTCTAGATGAATGATGCTGAATGAGTGACCCCAGCTTTTGCTACCCAGAGCACAAAAACTGCCCAAGTCCTGCCTGAATTCCTGACCCAGAGAATTATGAGAGCATTGCATTCTTTTTCTTTGTATTATTTTGATATCATCTAAAACTTAGAGAAAAGTTGCAAATATACTACAAAGAACTTTTTCCTAAATCATTTTGGAGTTAAATTTATGACTTGATGTCCTAACAGTGGGAACACTTTATGATTATGAATTATAGCCACAATATAACAATCAAAATCAGGAAATTAACACTTAACGATCTCCTTCATAGGAAAACAAATTCAATCCAGAATCACCAATTACATCTACTTGTGATGTGTGGTGACACCTTCAGAACCAAACAGTTCCTTAGTCTTTCTTTCACTTTCATGACTTTGATACTTAAAAAAAAATTTTTTTTAGCGTTTATTTATTTTTGAGAGACAGAGAGTGACAGAGAACGAGCAGGGGAGGGGTAGAAAGAGACACACAGAATCTGAAGCAGACTCCAGGCTCTGAGCTGTCAGCACAGAGCCCGACAGGGGGCTCAAACTCGTACCATGAGATCATGACCTGAGCTGAAGTCAGATGCCAAACTGATTGAGCCACCCAGGGGCCCCTTGATACTTTTGAGAATTACTGGCAAGTTAGTTTCCAGAAGGCCCTTGAATCTAGATTCGTCTGAGATTTCTGTATTCTTTCAGGTATTGAATCTTTGTCAGGAACATCACAGGAGTGATGCTCTGTTTTCATTCCATCCAGTCCAGGCACACAGAATTCTTCTTTGTTCATTTAACGCTGATCACTTGATTAAGGTAATGTCTGCCAGGATTCTCCAGTTACTCTTTTTCCTTTTATAATTAATAAACATTTTATAAAGTGGTACTTTGAGACTATTCGAAGTTCCACCAAACCTTCAACTTACTCGTTTGTTAAGTTAGGTCAGTGTGGACTCATGGATTCATAACCTGTTACAAGCATCATTCTATTGTTCATATGGTCCCCATTTTGGCCAATGGCAACTCTGTTCAAATTGACTTCTGTTTCCTTTTGACATGTCCCCATCATTCTTTGAGTATTTCTTTTTTGTCTGGAATAATAAAATATCCCAGGCTCATCTTTTACTTTCCCTGCAACAACTCTGGAATTAGTCATTTTTATAAGGAGTCCTGATTCCTTTTAGTGAAGAATAGTATTTAGAAGTCAACGTCTGGACAGTTGGTGTGCTCACTAGTATGGGGGGGGGGCACAGGGAGGAATCTGCTCTAGGCCAAAATTAAGGAATATATGTAACTTATATTTGTATGTATTTTCATATCTGTCTATACATGATGAATTCCATGAGTTCACATAAATACTTCAAAAAATTTTTTTAATGTTTATTTGTTTATGAGAGACAGAGAGACAGAGCACAAGCTGGGGAGGGGCAGAGAGAAAGGGAGACAGAGTCCAAACCAGGCTCTGTGCTGAACAAGATCATGACCTGAGCTGAGATGCTTAACCAACTGAGCCACTCAGGTGCCCTTCCCCCCCTTTTGTTAATGTTTATTTTATTTTTGAGAGAGTAAGAGAGTGTGATAGGGGAAGGAGCAGAGAGAGACGGAGACACAGAATCTGAAGCAGACTTCAGGCTCTGAGCTATCAGCACAGAGCTCGATGAGGGGGTCGAACTCACGAACTGCAAGATCATGACCTGAGCCAAAGTCAGAAGCTTAACTGAGCCAGACACCCCTCACACCAATACTTCTAATTTCAATACAATCCAAAATGTTCGTTCTAGTTTTATCTTTTTCCATATCTGTTTCTCCAGAAAATAAGGAACTTGGCACCCATCATCGTTAATATATTTTGTTATTTTTATATATTATACTTGTATTTTATGTATTATTTTTATGTTTTATCTTGCATTGTCTCTGCTGCATGCTTCAAAGAATAGCAGTAAGTCCAGTGAAGCAAGAATGGGGGCAGCAAAAGGTAAAGTGGTAAACAATGAAATCAGCATTATCTCACTAGTATCCTAATATTAAATCTTTCTTCTGGGGGCACCTGGGTGGCTCAGTCGGTTAAGCGTCCGACTTCAGCTCAGGTCATGATTTCACGGTTTGTGAGTTTGAACCCCATGTCAGGCTCTAGGCTGACAGCTCAGGGCCTGGAGCCTGTTTTGGATTCTCTGTCTCCCTCTCTCTCTGACCCTCCCCTGCTCATGCTGTGTCTATCTCTCTCAGAAATAAATAAAACATTAAAAAAAAATCTTCCTTCTGATTCCATGATAAGATAGGATAAGTATTATACAAATGTTAGTTAAATTTAACCTGAGTGATGGGTAATCTGATACATGGACTTCTTTTCCAGACATTCTTTTGTACATTCTTTTCTTTCTATGTTTTGTTTTGTTTTGTCTTTTGAATTATTTTTGTTTTATTCATCCTGTATGCCTCATAATACTTGCCTAGCACATAACAGGTGCCCCATAATTTTTTATCACCTAAGTAAATTTTAAAACTTACTAAATTTAAATTTGTTTTTAAAAACACAATTGAATATTTAAATTTTCTAAGTAGGTATTGACTGACATTTTTTCATAAAGGAAATAATGCAGTACTTCAGAGGAAACTGGCTTATTTTTATATATTCTTAAGGTTTTCTTTTTTAAGCATTCTATTGTTTTAAATATGTAGCTTAGATTCCTAAAAATAACATTTCCTTCCTCTAAATACCAATGTATTTATTTTTTCCTATTTGGCAAACATTGATTTGAGCCTTCCAAGTTTATAATAGAATGAAAATCAACCCGCACCAATCTCAAGAATTAAAATCAACATACACCTTATTGCATCCCTCTTTTTGGGTCTCTGTTCAGGATAACCATGTAATAGCTTCTAAATGCTATACCGTGGTACATGGAAGTATTTTGTAGAGTGTACTAATAGAGTCCAGTCAGGAAATGGAAACTACTCTAAGAACTGTGAACAAAAGGACTTTAATAGAGAGAGTTGGTTATGTAAATGATGAAGGCCCTGAGAAGCCTCACAAGGACAGGGTGGCAGCCCAGGGTTTAGCAGAGGCAATGGGATGGGGAGTTCCTCTCAGAGTCTAGAGGCCAGGGCCATGCAGCAAGGGGCTAGAACCATACTAAGAAGTGCCCAGTGGGTGCTAGGATACAGTGACTGCTGTATCACTTGAAGCAGGGCGAGAAAAAGGAATATCATTTGACTCCTTCCTTTCTGCTACCTTCAAATCTTTTGCCATTGCCTCCCATTTGTATGAACAGGATCAATCGGGACGGGAGCCCTGTGAAAAGCAGGGGAATAGAGAAAAATGGATATGAGAACAAATACAGGTCAGATCTCAGATATCTGTGAGATAACTTTTAAACAAGCCACTAATGGAAGTCATAAGTCCCATTAATGTAATAATCTTTCAAAATAGAATATCTCTGTTTCTCCTAATTATGGCTTGTATAGTCTTCATTAAGTAGTACTAATGGATTGTAGATAAATAGCAGGTAACTCTTCCAGGTGATTTACTCATCATATGTTCACTTGGTACAAAAGCTTAACCAATATCTGATCAGAGCTTGGATGAAAATTGAGTCTATGCATAAACACATCAGGTACAAAAGAGCGATTTCCTATCTTGTCTATTATGAATCTTCTGTTAGTTTTTAGTTATAATACAAATGTTTAGTTTGTTCTAAAACAAATTCTACTCTAAGAAAGCATGTTGTAAATTCTCCTCTGAAGACTGAAAAGGACAATGGGCCATTCTGATGATTTAAAGTATAGCATTTTATGGTCTTTCCCTCCTTCTTAGTCTAATCCCTTTCTCTTATAATAATGTGTTTCAATTTCACTTTAAAAAACAAAGTGTTCTTTTACTTGCCCACTTGTCTATCAAGATTTTGTTTGATGCTCTAGAAATTTGAACCAAAAAGCACGGATTAGAGACAAACAGATCAATAAAACTGAATAGAAAAATAAAAAACAAATTAATGATTATTTGAGAACCTGGTATGTGATAGAAAAAGCTATGCAAACTAATGGGAAAATGATGAACTATTCAACAGATGATCTTGGGACAACTGGACAATTCACATTTTTAAAAAGACCATTAGATTTGTACTTTAAATCTTACACAAAAATCAGTTCCAGATGGAATCAGAATTTTTTTAAGTGTTTATTTATTCATTTATTTATTTAGGGCAGGCAGTGGCAGAGGGAAAGAGAGAGAATCCAAAGCAGGCTCTGTGTTGTCAGCACAGAGCTCGATGTGGGGCTCAATCTCACGAACCGTGAGATCATGACCTGAGCCGAAATTAAGAGGCAGATGCTTAACTGACTGAACCACTCAGGAGCCCCCGCATGGATTAAGGATTTAAATATGAAAGCTAAAATCTTAAAACTTTTAGAACAAAGTATAGGAAAAATCTTTATGACCTTGCAAGGGGAAAGTATTCTCTCTTTTTTAAATTTATTTAAATTCAAGTGAGTTAACATAGAGTGTATTCTTGGCTTCAGGAATACAACCCAGAGTGATTCATCACTTCCGTATAACACCCAATGCTCATCCCAACAAGTGCCTTAATGCCCATCACCCATTTAGCCCACCCTCCCCACCAACCACCCCTCCAGTAACCCTTAGTTTGTTCTCTATTTTTAAGACTCTTATCGTTTGCCTCCTTCTCTGTTATTATCTTATTTTTCCTTCCCTACCCCATGTTTATTTATTCTGTTTCTTAAATTCCACAAATATCCTATGATATCTGTCTCTGACTGCCTTAAATCACTTAGCATAATATACTGTAGTTCCATCCATGTTGTGGCAAATGGCAAGAATTAATTCTTTTTAATTGCCACATAGTATTCCATTGTATGTATATATCATATCTTTATCTATTCATCAGTCGATGGACATTTGGTCTCCTGGGAAAGTATTCTTTTTTTTTAAAATTATTTTACATTTATTTATTTTTGAGAGAGAGAGAGAGAGAGAGAGAGAGAGGGACAGAGCACAAGTGGGGGAGGGGCAGAGAGAATGAGACACAGAATCTGAAGCAGGTTCCAGGCTCTGAGCTGTCGGCACAGAGCCTGACGCGGGGCTCGAACTCATGAACCGTGAGATCATGACCTGAGCCGAAGTCAGATGCCTAACCAACTGAGCCACCCAGGCACCCCACATGGGAAAGTATTCTTAAATGAGGCATAAAAACCATAAACCATAAAGGAAACTATTGATAAATTTGACTACATAAAAATTTAAAACATCTATATGACCAAAGATACTACAAAGTTAAAATACAAGTGACAGCCTCAGAGAAGATATTTCAACATACATGACCAATAAAAGATTAATATTCAGAATACTTGCAAATAAACCACCCAATAGAAAATCAGGCAAAACATATGAACAGCCAAATCACACACACAAAAATAAATAAATGGCCAATAATAAAGATGATCAACCTCATCCTTAATTAGGGAAATGCAAATTAAAATGATAAAACCAACATTCTCCAGGGGCTCCTGGCTGACTCAGTCAGTAGAGCATGAGACTCGTGATCTCAGGGCTGTGAGTTCAAGTCCCATGTTGTGTGTAGAGATTACTTAAAAATGAAATCTTTGATAAAAAAATGAAACAAAACACCAACATTCTGCAGCTGGATAGGTCAAGGAAGCTTTCACTTAAGTCTTTGGCATACCCCCACCCTCCCATAAGCATTGTGTTCCTAAGTCCAAAATTCTGTCATTGTCTCTTTCTCTTTATTTTTTGCACTTGTGGATTTATGACTTTAAAGGTCATACATGTATGTATGTACAGTACACACTTTTCTATCTCTCTAGTTTTGGAGAGAGCAGCTGTAAAAGTGCAATCAGCTATTTTAACTAAATGGTTCTTTTCTCTGTTTAACCCAAATTAACTCTTTTTTATAATTAATTTGATACCCAAACTAAACTCATTTGAAATGTAAAATTCATTTTTAATATAACCACAGTCCCCTTATCACATATAAAATACTTAACACTTTCCTAACATCTTAAGTATCTAGTCAGTATTCAAATTTCCAACTGCCTCATACATTTCTCAGAAATGTTTAATAGTTTGTTTGAACCAGAATCCAAATAATGTCCACATATTGGGATTGCTTGATATGTCTTTTAATTCCCTTTTAATCTATAGGTTCTTCCTTCATCTCTCATTTTTCCTTTGTCAGTTTATAGTTGTTCTTATTGTTATTGTTGAAAAAAAACCCAAGTTGTTTGTCTTTTGGAATTTTCCACAATATAGATTTTGCAGATTGTATTCCTCTGGCTTAATTTAAGACATTCCTGTGTCTTCTGCACTTCCTACAAATTGGTAGTTGGACCTAGAGGCTTGATTCTCTTTCTGTGATGTTAGCAGCAGTTGATGAACAGTGTCTAAGTCTACTAATTGATTACAAATTGCAAAATGGTTGTATCTCCTCATCTCTTCATTTATTATCTGGAATATTATAAAGAGAGGCAGAAATGGTGGGGGAAAGGGAGAGAGGCAAACCATGAGAGACTCTTGAATGCTGACAAAAACTGAGGACTGATGGATGAGGGGGGGAGGGGGGGATGGGCATGGAGGAGGGCACTTTGGGGATGAGCACTGAGTGTTATGTGGAAACTAATTTGACAATAAACTACTTGTAAAAAAAAAAAAAGAGAGAGAAACTTCCCTTGTTTACCATTTAGATAACCAATAAGAGGAGTTTATATAAGAAAAGTAGGTGAGCATATTTGGTGTATTTTTCAATTTATTGCATTTTTTTATCCTTATGGGGTACTCATCTTTGCCATGGGAGCCTCTTCGGGTTGGACTCTAAGCTCTTTAGACACAAATCTAGCAGTCCCAAGATCTTCCAGGCAGCCAAAGACAAGATTTTTCAAGCTTGTGCTGTATACTCCCTTTTTCCGTACCTGAGATCAGCCCTTTTCCCAGAGTCCTTATTCCTTTCAGTAGGAAATAGTATTTGAAGACTAGGATCTGAGTGCTAACAGTGCTCACCACTACTGGGTTCCTTAAAACATTTAGGCCCATTCACTGGATAGAGCTAGGTAGCCATACTTAAATAAATATTTTATACACACTAAACTGTATATAACACATAAACAGTTTAATCTTTGAGGATTCTCATATGTACCAGGTGACAGCCCTTCTGAATTTTGGGTTTGTCATTCCCTTGCTTACCCATCCTTAAACAATGTATTTTTAATCTTTTTATAAATGGAATCATACCATTTTTCTGTGCCTTTCCCAACCCCCCACCAACATTAAGGTCATGTGATTTACCCATGTTGAAACACTCACTTTCATTATACTATGGCATTCCATGAATATAGCACAATTTATTTCTCCTATTCTCCTAAAAATGCAAATTTTGGTCTTTTTGCAGTTATTTGCCCCAGTGAACAAAGCAGTTATGACCATCTTGTATAGAAGTCTCTTGGTGTACTCATGCAAGAGTTTCTTGTTTCCAATAACTGAGGGGTGGAATTTTGGTTATAGGGTTTAATCTAGCTTTCATCCCTTCAACTATACTCAAATACCCCTGTCAAGGTTACCAAAGGCCTCCATAGTGCCACATGGGAAACTTTCTATTCTCATTATGCTTGGTTCTTCAATAGTATTCAACACAGCTTTTTCCTGTGGTTCTCAGGACATTGCACTCTGTTGACATTGCTCATATTCCAAGGTAGGTCCTTCTTGATCTATTTTGCTGGCTCCTCCTAACCCCGCTATCCCACTTCTCCACATGGAAGCTCCATGGAAGTCCTTCCTGAGCCCTTCCTTTTCTCCTTAATATCCGTACTTTCTCTAGATGAATCCATACATTTCTGTGGCTTTAAATACCATTTATTTGTTTTAAACCCTAATTTTATTGAACCTCCACTTTCTTCTCTGAATTCCAGTTGTACAGTTAACTGCTTAGATGACACAGAGTCATCTCAAATTTAATATGTTTCAAGTAGAGTTTTTTATTTTTTACCATATATCCTGTTCTGTGCCAGTCCCCCACATCCTAATAAATAGTGCTATCAGTTTTTCAGTTACCAAAACCAGAAGCCTGGGACTAACTCTGGATGCCTCTTTTTTTTTTTTTTAATGTTTTTTATTTATTTCTGAGAGAGAGACAGACAGCATGAGCAGGGGAGGGTCAGAGAGAGAGGGAGACACAGAATCTGAAACAGGCTCCAGGCTGTGAGCTAGCTGCCAGCACAGAGCCCTACGCGGGGCTTGAACCCACGAACCGTGAGATCATGACCTGAGCCGAAGTCGGACGCTTAACCAACTGAGCCACCCAGGCGCCCCATGGATGCCTCTTTTTCCTTCATTCTCACCCATCCAATCCATCACTATGTCCCATAGGTTCTACCTCTAAAATATGTCCTGAATCTGAACATATCTCTTCATTTTGATTGCCACCACCCTAGCCTAAGCTACTATTATCTTTCACCTGGGCTTCACCTCACACTTCCATTTTTGTAATCCTTCAATTCATTCCTCCTACAGCAGCTAAAATGATTTTATTTATTAATCATGCTTGCCCTTCATTAAAGACTTCCAATAATTGTCCAAACTCTTTACCCTGGCCTACAAGGACCTTTATCTGTGGTTTTGCTGAAATCCATTAGTTGGTCAGGAAATCAATTCAGTAGGTAATAATCAGCATTTTATTTTATTATTTTATTTTATTTGTTTTTGGCATGAGTTTCTTTCTTCTTTCCTTCCTTCCTTTCTTTTTTTTTTTTAATTTATTTTGACAGGTGGGGGGCATGAGCAGGGGAGAGGCAGAGAGAGAGAGAGAGACAGATTCCTAAGCAGGCCCCATGCCATGAGACCAGAGCCTGATGTGGGGCTTCATCTCACAAACTGTGAGATCATGACCTGAGCTGAGATCAAGAGTTGGATGCTTAACCACCCAAGTGCCTCAGTAATGATCAGCATTTGAAAATAAAATTATAGAACAGAATAGAACATGTCATAGGCATTATACATTATAAAAGTAGGTTTTGTTTTGTGCATTTTGTTTTGTTTACTGAATGAGATAGAAGATATATTTCCTATAGTGAAATATTTTGAGAAAAGTTTCCTTGTAAGACCTGTATCCACCCATCTTTCCAACCTCATTTCATTCCACCCTCCCTGGTCCTGATGCTTCATGCATCTGAGACTTCTGTCAGTTCTTTTATAACATGCAAAATGCCCCTGCCTACATTGTTCCTTCTACCAAATTTCCCATGAATGGCTTCTTTTCATCTTTTGGATCTCAGGTTAAAAGTCCCCAACTCAGAAAGGACTTCCCTTATCACCCTATTTAACTAGTTTCCCTCTGTTATCTTCTTCTAAGTGCCCTATTTCTGTCAAAACACGAATCGCAATTTGTTAAAATATATTTTAAAAAAGATGTTTCCAGCACTAGAATATAAGCTCCATAGGAACATGAGGTTTGTCAATCTTTTTTCTCTTGTATCCCAGCATCTTGCAAACTCAACCGCATTTTAGTTATGAAAAACTTGACAAACATATAAACTTATAAACAAATCCATATTACACCCTCAGATTTGCCAAAGCGGATAATTTTTTACTATTTGTAAAATATTCATCAGCCTTGATGTCAAAAAGAGTTCTATGCACATTGTAGTAATAGAGGCCAATTTCCTTAACAAATTCCTGCCTGACTCCATCCTTCTTGTTACCCTTCTTCCTTAGGGGAGAATGTTTGACAGTGACTTCCAAAATGCCATTAAAAAACTTTTTAGCTTGACCACATAGCACGGATCAAAAGTTCAGTCTTAAGGAAATGAGGCAATCCTTTTTTCTTGGTTTGGGGTTACCTGAACACCCACCCAGAGTCTCTTTGTTTGGTTTGGTGGGTTCAGCTCTATGAATGAATAGCTCCTTTACCAACAAACAATACCATCATCTGGGCCACTAACTAGTTGAGAGGTGTTAATATCCTTGCAGATAATGCTTTCCAGAAATCTAGCAACTACTAGAATGTTTGGATTCCTACCGTGTCCTAGAAATTTAAAAAACAAACCTAAAATGCTTTAAAGCTTTTAAAAGATTTTGTAGTTTTCTGCTGCAGACTTTCAAATTTCAAAAATCATAGTGTCATGTTGAAATTATGTCGTTATATTTTCCTTGAAATTATCATGAACTTATAGTTGAGAACCTAAGAGACTTATTTCATTCATAATTCTAATTCACTTTCAACCCTTAAACATAGGAAACTGATACACTGACCACATAAATGTGTAGTTTACCATTAATACTTTAACCTCTTCACCCGAAGTGATATGTAAAACCTACACGTGACCTGCAAATGTTTACTTCAAAAAGTTAAATATCAGACCTTGAGAAGGGGTTCATCAACAGTCTATTTCTAATAGCTTGCTGACAAAGGCAGCCTTATACTGTGTTTCTAAAAAACATCAGAGTTAGTTTAACTTCACAGTGAAAACAACATGCATGCTTTGCCTTGATGTCCTGAGAAGCCATGAAGTCCTCAAAACCCGAAAGTAAACTTTAGACTGAGGAAAATAACTTTTGAACTTAAACGTCCTCCAAAATTTCCAGTGCAAGTAAAGTAAACTGGGGCTCTTCCCCATACCTCCCTGCGAATTGGAACATTTCATGCTGAGTAAATTGAGCTTGGTAACACACCAGGCTGAATTTAGCTCATATCTGAAAAATACCACAGCCAGGCGCCGTTGTTTGACCATATTTACTTTCTGGCTGGAAACAACTTTCAAGGAGTGTTTATTCTCTCAGTCTCTCTTTGGCCCTGGGTTTTTGCTCACAGTGGTACAGCTGTGTATTGTGGGACTTAGGTTGAGTCCTGAATGCTGAAAAGGTACAATTAGGTTTTTCTTAAAAACACCATTTGAAAATACAATCCATGTCTTACTGTCTTGAATTCATTCAGGTCCAATTTTATAAAAGATTTCCAGATAAAATGATTTAATATTTAAGTCCTCCTGAGACTCAAGAAACAGCCCCCCGAAACAAAAAACCCCACAACCAACCAACCAACCAATCAAACAACCAAACAAACAAAAAACAGTAGAAAAACCTAGCAGCTTGTCATTTCTAAATTAATTTTCTTATAATGTAGATGCCAAACTCAGAAGAGATGAGACACTTCTGGAACCAGACTTTCTAGATTCAAATCTGTCTGCTACTTATTGGCTGTAAACAGTGGATAATAATGGTAACCTACCTCACAGCAGTGTTGTGTGCTTTAAATAAGTTGATATATATGTAGAGCTTTTAAGAACATATTTGAGGGGTGCCTGGGTGGCTCAGTCAGTTAAATTCCTGACTTTGGTTCAGGTCATGATTTCATGGTTTGTGAGTTTGAGCTCCGCATCGGGCTCTGTGCTGACAGCTCAGAGCCTGGAGTCTGCTTCAGATTCTGTGTCTCCCTCTCTCTCTGCCCCTACTCCGCTCATGCTCTGTCTTTTCCTGTCTCTCAAAAACTGAATAAACATTTTAAAAAATTATTTTAAAAAAAGAACATATTTGAGTGAATATGGGGCTCCTGGGTGGCACAGTGTGTTAAGCCTCTGACTTCAGCTCACGTCATGATCTTGCAGTTTGTGAGTTCAAGCCCCACATCAGGCTCTGTGCTGATAGCTCAGAGCCTGGAACCTGCTTCAAAGTCTGTGTCTCCCTCTCTCCCTGTCGCTCCACTGCTTGAGCTCTGTCTCTAGTCTCTCTCTCTCTCAAAAATAAATAAATATTTTTAAAAAAGTGTTTGAGTAAATAAAGGTGAACTATTATTATGGGTAGTACATGATTACTACAAGAAAATGGGAATGCACTGAGTCTATGATCTATACAATATGTGCAAAGTTCATAGATGGAGGCTCAAAGGTGAAAGAGGCATGGTCCTTGCATTCTGAGTGGGAAACCAAGCATGGAGGATAAACCCATAAACAACTGTGATACAGGGCAGATGCTAGGGGAAGGGAGAAATGAGGGAATTCCAAGCAGGAATGGAGCTGCCTGAACAAAAGCCCAAAGATAATAAGTGGTATGAAAGGTATGGGATAATTTAGCAGGAGACAAGCCTAGAGAAGAAGCATGGACCAATTCATGGAGTGCTTTCAATTCTTGGCTGGGAAGGTGTACTTGACTATGAATGCAATGAAATCTTCGGTTGTTTTACACCTGAGAGGGGGTTATGTCCCAACCCATCCCAAATCATTCTACTTCAAGCCATTCAATTTTTTTGTAGTCCATTAGTTGCCCTCTGATTCTATATTCTTTATAAAGGCATTAACTTTTCAAGGTTACAAGATAAAATGAATTACATTTATAAGTCAAACTGGTATCTGCTTTGAACTAGCCTTGCCTGGAGTTTTCCAATTCCCATTACTATTGGGGAAGGAGGCTTTTTAACTCTAAACAGGCAAAAGCCAGTTAGAAGTATTCAGTGACTCAAGTTTCTCGGCATTCATGAGGCAAAGGCATGGCCGCTCTTCTCGTTTACCTTTCCACTGGCATGTTTCTTTCCTCTGATACTCTCTGAGATCAAAGGGAAGGGCATGGAGAAACCCCGTTTGAGTCAAACAGCTCGTTATCTAAAATGTAGCTCATTTCCCCTTTCCTTAGTGTTTGGTATGTTCCCTCCAGCCACAAATCCATAAAAGAAAGATGGGTGAGTGACACCCTAGAAAGAGTGTTTGTTCCCTCAGCCAGCTCTGATCTGGCAGGAGCCCCAGTCAGTGGGCACTGGTCAGCCAGTGCTCTGGCACCTCTTACCCAGCAGTGATTCCTTCACCTGGTAAGCCTTCCAAACCTCCAACCAGTAAGTTGACTTATGAAATATGTTCACCTGTAAAACATACCTACGGCTTAGATTTGTAATATACATGAAATGAATCTAAGTTAAGAAGTACATACTCCAAAAGAAATGAATTTGGAATTGCTGGTGAGAAGGAACGAATACATTACTGCAAGAACTTTGGTGTGACTCTGCCGAAGTTCATGCTCCATAAATTTGGTTCCATGACTCAACACCAGAATAGGAAACTCACTTGTTCTACTAATTATCTGTTTGCTTCACTAATATATGCAATATGAACTAGCCACTGTTTTTTATTTTTTTATTTTTCTAGCCACTGTTTTTTAAACTATCCATTGTTTTTTTAAAAAGCATTGGGGTTTGTTGGCCTCTATAACTGAAGAGTCCAGAAGTGGTTCCAAGCCTCAGGCATAGTTGGATCAGGGCTCTGGCTTTCCTTCTTTCTGTTTCTTGTCTGCATTGGCTTTTGCACCCACTCTGGCTTCCTTCATGATTGCGAGATGGCTTTCAGCAGTCGAACTACTTGTTGGAAAGTGATCTTATGATTTCACTGGAGGTTTAATGAATTGTTTTACTTTCCTCAAAATCTAGCATGTGCTCCATTGTTACACAAAGATAGAGTCTTTGGCAAATGGTTCCTCAAAGCATCAAAGTGCTGAAGCCCCAAACTTGTGGTGCTGGACAGTGAGTAAGAGTTAAGTCACCAGGGGTGTCATGGGTATCCTCCACACCTGAGCCCATGTCGTCTCTTCAAATTAGAGAGCTCTGCTGATCACATGTCAGGGGAGCAGCTAAGCCTTTGCTTATTTGGGACCCCTGGCATTTGGGGCTAACCCCTCTTGCATTTGAAAAATAAAGCAATAGATATAGTAAAATGTTAAGACCTATTTCGTTTTGTGTTTTTTTTTTTTAAGTTTATTTTTTAAATAATCTCCATGCTCAATGTGGGACTCAAACTCATGACTGCAAGATCAAGAGTTGCACGCTCTTCTGACTGAGCCAGATCAGGCATCCCAGGACCTATTTCTACGGGCAGGGAAGATGCCTGAGCAATAAGTTGAAAGGAAAGGCCATGGGGTTCATCCCCGTCATTATATATATATATTTTAAATGTTTTTAAAAATTTATTTCTGAGAGAGAGAGACAGCATGAGCAGGGGAGGGTCAGAGAGAGAGGGAGACACAGAATCTGAAACAGGCTCCAGGCTCTGAACTGTCAGTACAGAGGCCTACGTGGGGCTGGAACCCACGAACCTTGAGATCATGACCCGAGCAGAAGCCGGACACTTAACCGACTGAGCCACCCACGTGTCCCCCCCTCCTCTATCATTATATTTTAATATGTACGGTTGTTCTATTTCTAGTCCAATTTAGGGTAAATGAACTAGTTTGTATGACTGCCTGAAATAGCACTGATGACATTTTCTCTCCGGCATAACTTGTGTTTTTATTGCGGGAGTGCTAATATGTGTGTGGACTGTGTGTGTGGGTGGGGTGAATCGTCACGGAACTGAGAATTAGGTTCTTACGAAAGTGCAAATTAGTAACATAAATTAAGCACAACTATGTGACAACCATGGTTTTGAGCTTGTTTATTTATTTGTTTTCAATGTTGAGCTTTTTATATACATTATCTCATTTAACTCTCATAACCACCCAATGATATGATATCTATCTTATTTCCATTTATAGATGGAGAAACTGAAGTTCAGAAAGGCAAGTATATTTCTCAAGGTTGCACAGCTAGAAAGGGGTTGAGCCCAGGTGTCTGTCTGTAAAGCCTGAGGACTAAATTGCTAGTGTGAACCTGGCTTCCAGTGTTCTCTCCTCTGAGGCATATTGTTTAATATTCCCTGGTAGTGTGACAAAAGATGTCACCCACCTCCATTCAGTGCCCTTTGAGAAGCCTTTTCTGTGAGAATTCCATAGAATCACAGTTTAGTATCAGGGATAGAACAGCTTGCCCAAGCCTTTCTTCCCACCAGAAACATTTCATTTCCTTTAGTATAATGACCTTCTTCCCTTTTCATATAATTCAACATGCTTTAAGCTCAGGCAAAGAGCTTATTTTGATTCTTCAAAATATATTTCTCTGACAGTGAAAGAAATAAATGCAAAATGGAAAAAAGAAAACATGGAAATCTGTAAAAACCACACAAAACATCCTAACACTCCTAAGACAATGGCTTTAACAATTTTGTGCATTTTCTTCCAGCATATACGGCTTCACGTTTTGGGTTTTTTTCATGTATGGTTATGTGGGGAACATGTTTCCATAATTCTTGATGGCGATAACTATTTTTTTTCTTGATCAACATTGTATTTCCAAGTCTCCAGCAGTGCCTGACATATAACAATAAGCATCTAATTAGTAATATCTAATTACTTGATTTAATAAATATTCATTGATCGAATGGCTGACATTATATACCTTCCAGAGCTTTTTAAAGGCCAGATGATTACAAATTTGTGAGATAAAACATAACTGTGAAATCACATTAAGATAGTGCATAACAGGGGCACCTGGGTGGCTCAGTTGGTTAAACGTCCGACTTTGGCTCAGGTCATGATCTCACGGTTTGTGGGTTCAAGCCCTGTGTCAGGCTCTGTGCTGACAGCTAAGAGCTTGGAGCCTGCTTCAGATTCTGTGTCTCCCTCTCTTTGTCCCTCTCCTACTCATGCTCTGTCTCTCAAAAATAAGTAAACGTTAGAAAAAATTTTTTAAAGATAGTGCATAACATTTTCAGACATTTTACCAGGATAAAGGCAAAATGGTGCAACAAGAAGAACCCTAGGGCAGGAGTCAGGCTGGCAGGCTCTATAGCTTAGCTCAGCCACTGCATATGGAACAGCTCACACTCCACGGTGCCTCGTAACACTTCAGCTTCCTTGTTTGTGATATGAAGGGGTGGGCTGGACTGCTTGCTGAGGTTACCTTCTGCTTTTACACTGTGTCATTTTCCCTCTTTGAAAGAATATTCCTATAGTACATAAATACATTTTATTTTTAAACATTTAAGTAATTCAGAATTACATAGGGTAAAACATGAAACTCCCCTTTTACAAATACCCGTGTCCCCAAAACCACTGTCCTCCTTACAATTACTACAGTTTCATGTCTGTAGGTCTTTCCATCCTTTTTCTATGCCTGTATGTCCAAATTCTAATATGAAATTTAAAAAACCGTAAATGGGATTATATTATATGTATTAGTCCGAGAAATTACTTCTCTCCTCACCCCTAATTTTCCCTACAATATGCCTTTGGGGATTTTTCTAAGTCAGGGCATCTAGACCGACCTCATTTGGATAAGATGGATGTATCATCAGTGATTTAGGTATTTCACTAGACGTATGTAGATCATTTTCAGTTTTACACTATTATAAGCAATGCTACAGTAAGTAGCCTGTACTGCATAGTGTCTTGGTTAAGAGCGTAAACTCTTAAGTTGGACTGCCTGTATTTGAATCCTGGCTCCACCACTTCATGGCTATTACTTAACCTCTCTGCCTATTTCCTCATCATGAAGTGAGGATCGCTGGGCTATTTGTAGAACGACGTTAGTCAATATATGTAGAGTTCTTCAACCTATCTGGCACATCATAAGTACTAAATGTTATTATCATCATTACAATTATTACATATACCTTTTATGCACATATGCAAGCATCTCGGGGAACGGATTTCTAAGGATGGCATTGCTGGATTGAAGTTAGGCACATTTAACCTTTTGAAAGATTCTGTCAAACTGCCTTCCTAAATGTCTTTAACAATATCTACTTTTATCAACAGTGGTTGAGGGTGATTATCTTACACTGGTCATTATCAGTTTTAAATAGTTGCCCTAGTGTTAGATATCTATGCACTTTTCAAAATGCAGGCTAATTAACTATTGTCATTGTCATCCTTAGTGTTCTTTACTGTTAGATTGAAAGGTAAGACTTCTGAGCTTTATTAAGTCACATTTGGGCCATTAGCTTTTTACCAGGGAAGCTGTTATCAGTGGTTTTAGGCTGTTTCTTTGTCCATATCCTGTCTTGCCTCTCTTTAGTGGAAGTTATGTGCCGTGAAACATGTCTGGTGATTCTTTTTTTGTGTGTATGGTTAATGTAAAATTAAATTAAAATCTTGTATTTCCCTCAAAAAGAGCTAAAAACAAAAGCAGAGCACAAAACAAGTATTAGGGAGTTAGTACACACTGTCAAAGTTTGAAGATGTAGCAGAACATCACGTGTGTGGTTAAAGAAGTGTTAGACATTAGAGCAATGTGTCTCGGCTTGTCCTCTAGAAAAGTGGTGTGCAGTCTGATTTTAAGTCAGGCCTGGAGCTAGCTGGGCTAAAGGATCTCTTTAGGCTGCACGTAGCCCTTTGGGATTGGGGCCCTCAAACAGTCCAAAAGCTCTCCAGTGCCCTCTTCTGGACAAAAATGAGGAGTTACATGCTTTCCAAAAGAGCTGCTCCTGTAGGGTCTCATCAAAATATTTGTTCTCAAAATAAGGTCACAGAGTTAAGGAAGAGGGAACTGTTAGTGTCCTAAGAGAGGAAAATTTAAAGTACTTGGGAATAAATTGCTGAATGATGTGCTTATTAATATTTATTCGTTTATTCAACTGAGAAAACCAAATGGAAAAACAAAGCAGCATTTCACAGAATCCTTTCCAAAACGATAAAATCCAATCTCTGTCATACAAAACTTCTAAAATTCCTAAATCCCCCGATGTACTCAGTTAGTGTTTTCTGACCAACGTGGGCTTTATTTAGATGCTTATCGTGTAAGGAAACATGAAAATAATATGCTAGTAACTGCTAGGAATTTACCCAAGGGATACAGGAGTGCTGATGCATAGGGGCACATGTACCCCAATGTTCATAGCAGCACTCTCAACAATAGACAAAACATGGAAAGAGCCTAAGTGTCCACCAACTGATGAATGGATCAGGAAGATGTGGTTTATCTACACCATGGAATACTCCATGGCAATGAGAAAGAATGAAATCTGGCCATGTGTAGCAACATGGATGGACCATGAGGGTGTTATGCTGAGCGAAATAAGTCAGGCAGAGAAGGACAAATATCATATGTTTGCACGTATAGGAGGATTAGGAAGAACTTAATGGAGGACCATGGGGGAGAAGAAGGGGTGAAACAGGAGGGGAGAGGGAGGGAGGCAAACCATGAGAGACTCTTGAATGTTGAGAACAAACTGAGGACTGATGTGGGTGTGGGTAGGGGAAGGGGGGTGATGGGCATGGAGGAGGGCACTTGAGGAGATGAGCACTGGGTGTTATATGGAAACCAACGTGACAATAAACTAGTTTCTAAAAAAAAGAAAATAATATGCTAGTAGTATTACAGACTTTCAAAAACTGTAGTTACTCCTCATTTACCTGAGTTCCTTACAGCTAAATTGCCCTCTGGAAATAACTGGGTGATGGAAAAAACTTTCTTTCCCTTGCAACGGTCGAAGTCCAAGATTTTCCTCTTGACCTCCTTTAGATCCTTACTCAAATGTTGCCTACGAGTGAGACCTCCCCTCCCTACCCTGTGTGAAAATTATATCCCCAGCCCTACCTTCCCAAACTCCCCCATCTCTGCTCCCTGCCATATTTTTTTTTATCATTCTCATAGCACTTACCTCTATACGTTTTACTTTTCCAAACTGACTTTAATTCACATACCATACAATTCACCTATTTAACACATACAACTCAATGGTTTTTTGTGTATTCTCAAAGTTGTACATCTTCATTACAATCAATTGTGGTACGTTCTCATCACCCCCAAAAGAAGTCCTGGACCCATTAGCAATCAGTCCCCATTTCTCCTCAAACCATCCTTCTGCCCCGAGTCCTAGGCAGTCACTAGTCTGCTCCTTGTCCTTACAGATTTGCCTATTCAGGACTTTTCATACAAATGGAATCATATGTTCTGTGGGCTTTTGAGACTGACTTCATTCCCACAGCATGTTTTCGTGTTTCTTCCACACTGTGGTATCAGTTCTTCATTTCTCCTTCATTTTTTTTAGTACTCCATTTCTTTTAATGGCCAAATAATATTTCGTTGTATGGATCACACCACATTTCCTTTTTCTGTTTATCAACCGATGGACACTTGAGTTCTTTTCATTTTTTGAGTATTATAAATAATGCTTCTCTGAACATTTGTGTGCAAGTTTTTGTGTGGACATGTTTTGGTTTCTCTCGGGAATTTTACTTCAAATTTTGTTTATTTTTTTACCTTCCTATTCAGAATGCAAGCTCAGAGATTTTTATGTATTCTGCTATATCCCTAGCACCTAATACATAACTATACAAAGTAGATGAACAAATACATAACTATAAAATGAAAAAAAGAAAAAAACCTGTTTCTTTCTTTTCTCTTTGCTGCATGGGATCCCCCAGTCCCTCTTAATTCTGGTCCCAGTCCTCTCACTGAATTCAGGTTAATCATCAATAGGAGGAAAGGAAGGAACCCTCCAGGTGTCTCATGTCTCTCCAGTACATCTCCCCAATCCCGGAGCTGGTTTTATTATGCTCCAGGCCCTACTGCATCTCTGTACTTCTATCTAGTAGATCTGCTCTACTGACGCCAAGTCCTACTCTAGATAATAATGAAACATCAAGGGAACTCTGAATCTGGGTGTATCTCTGAGATGTCAAAGAGTCTTATCTATTTTTGTTTTGCCTATGGCCAGCTGTTATTATTATTTATCAGTGTTTTGTTCTTTCCCTCTAAAAACAAAAAAGAAAAAAGATCTCAAAGGGTTACGGTTCAGGGACTGAAAGATTGAAAGAATTTATAAGCCTACTTTCTGCTTCACAGTGACCGAGGAAGAGAAGTTTTGATTAGAAATATTTTTCTAAGGGACAATAATGAGTTATGATTTTAAATAAACTTTTATAATTTTTTTAAGTTTGTTTTGAGAGAGAGAGAGTGAGAAAGTGAGTGGGCACATGCAAACATGGGAGTGGGGGAGGGGCAGCGAGAGAGGGAGACAGAATCCAAAGCAGGCTCCTTGCTGTCAGTGCGGAGCCTGAGGCCAGGTTCCATCTCACGAACCATGAGATCATGACCTGAGCCCAAATCAAGAGTGGGACTCGTAACCAACTGAGCCACCCAGATGCCCCAAAACTTATATAATTTAGATCATTTGTATATTGCAGACAGCCTGTGGATTTAACTGAGAGCTCCCCCACATAGCCCAGCACAAAGAGAGTAACAGCCTGTGAATATTCACATTAATTTCTAGAATTTAACTCACATGCTATGTAAGTTCCACAGTGGATGTAAAGATGAGTAGAACCTGACCCTAGGTGGGCATCAAGGAAGTAACATCCTAGGGGAGGAGAAAACGTATACACATTTCAACTCAGATGTTGGAAAAAATATTTACTATACTTCTATAGTAGTACAGTTCTTAAAACTTACACTAGTTATGTGCCAAGGATTGCACTAAGTACTGGGGATAAAAAATATCTATCCCTGCACATGAAGTGTTTTCAGTGTTTCTAATACTGTGCAGAAAGTACTCTAAAAGGCACAAAGGAGAAAAATGTTAGTTCTGAAGAGGGATGTGTATTGGAATCTGGCCTAGGAGAATTTCAACAGGTAAGAGACAAGCAGGAAGGACATTTGAAGTGACGGCAAGACCGTGAGCAAGATAGGACAATGGCTACTGGTCAGATCCCTGGAAACAAGAGATAAAGAAAGATATCTGGGACCTTACATTTCTCAAGTTCAATTCTACCATAGCCAGGCACCCCCTGCCATAGCCAGGTCTTTGTGAGAAACAAGACCAGAGGTTCTGACCACGAAACCCGGTGTGGAAACTAGCCCAAGTATGTGGGGACCACAGATTTTCTTGTACCTCTTAGGCATGAGCCCTATGGTCCACACACCCGGCAGCAGCCCCAATCCACAGCCAACGTTTCAGTGGGAAGGAAGAGGCAATTCAAGGAAAAGCCTCCAAGGAAAAAGAGGGGAAATGAGTTTTCTACCGCCCAAGATGGAGAATAGAGCTGGCCTCCTGTACCACCCAAAGCCTTGCCAGTTAGAAGCACTCATAAAATGTGAGAATTGTTTTAACTGCTGTAGGAAGGCAGAAGCTCATTCAACCTTGATGGGGGGTGGCTCGGGCACTACCTCAGCAGCAAAATTCCACCACAAACTGTTACGTATGTCCGATTTTATTGGCAAGGAAAAAGCCTTAAAGGGGAGGAGAGGAACCCCTGGGTGACTCAGTCCGTTAAGTGACCAACTCTTGATTTCAGCTCAGATCATGATCTCACAGTTTGTGAGATCGACCCCTACCTCTGACTCCGTGCTGACAGTGTGAAACCTGCTTGGGATTCTCTCTGCCCCTCCCTGGCTTGTGCACATACAAAAAAAATAAAATACATAAATACATAAAATACTTAATTCTCTCAAAATAAATAAAAGTAAAAAAATTTTTTTAATTTATTTTTGAGAGACAGAGACAGAGCACAAGTGGGGGAAGGGCAGAAAGAGAATGAAACACAGAATCCAAAGCAGGCTTCAGGCTCTGAGCTGTCAGCACAGAGCCCAACGTGGGGCCCAAATTCACAAACCGTGAGATCATGACCTGAGCCGAAGTTGGATGCTCAACCGACTGACTAAGCCACCCAGATGCACTCCCCGTCAAAATTTTTTTAAAGAGAGGAGCCAAGCCATTGAACCCAGGCAGTCTGGGCAGAGTTCATGCTCTTGACCATTCATTATGCAATATAACTTCACCAAAGAAATGAATTGAGAGAAAGTGCTGGAGAAAAAGAAAGCTCAAAGACATGAGTCCAATTAGATCGGCTACAGGGACATTTAAAAACTTCTCAAGTTCTTTGCCTGTCCCTAACCCTCAAATTCCTTGAATCTCAGCCTTAGGGAGAGGGTGGCTAATACTTTGTATGGTTACCTAATATTCCCATCCACACCCAGAGCTAGAATTGATTGATTTCTAGATAATGATCCCAAATGTTGGACTAACACTGTATTGTGGGCCAATAGCTCAAATGAGTCAGCAGCAAGTCCGCTTTTGTAGAGTTCTGTTCTGTCTTCTATCCCAGTCTGATAACTGTTTGTAGTGGATGCTATTGCTGCCCCAATCGTATTTTAGGACCAAGACATTCATTCTCCCAGCTGTTGGGAGTGTTGACTGCTGAAAACTCACATGTAACTTCCTCCCTGGCAGTTACCCTGAGCCACAAGGTGCAGCTACACACATCTTCACACACAGCTGTACACACAGCTACTACACATCTTAATGGGCAAGATCCAGAGTACTGACAACACCAAATGCCGGTGAGGATGTGAAGCAACAGACACTCTCATTCACTGCTGGTACAGCCACCTTGGAAGACAGCCAGGCAGTTTCTTATGAGGAAGCTGCCACATCAGAGCAATGCCTCTCTCTGTAGGCAGCTTACTTTCAATTACTAGAAGATGCATGGATGTAAAGGCCCAGCCCTTGCCATAACTCTAAATGGCCATCCTAGACCAGAACTTTCAGTAGGAATGGCTCATAACTCTATTATAAACACATCACAGTACCATAGTTCTCTCTGCCCATTCCTCATTCCCTTATAGATATTGTTCTCAAAAGCACTCCCCTAAATTCTCTTTATGCAAATCATTACCTCAAATCTTGTTTCCCAGGAGACCCAACCAGAGACACATGGTATGGAAGCGGATTATAAAATGATATGTTGGAGCTGAATCCCCTTCTAGCCAGCTGCCAACCAGGATGCTGTCACTGGTGGTAAGTAGAATACTGATCGTTCCTGGTACGCTCTGCAGGTGCAATTGTTAAAGCTTCCACTGTGGGTGAAAGGGAAAAGGATGCACTGGTGGGTGCAATATCAGGAGTTTGGGAAGTTTGGTGAACATAATAATTATAAGGATTATGGAGTCAATTGTTTCTTGCTGAGAATTATGTATTCACTGGCATAAGACAAAGAAATGCTCAGATAACCAACGTGAGGTGAAGTGTCAAAGTCAGAAAGCCTCCATTGCAGCATATAAAAAGACTCATTTCCAGCCAAGAAGCCGAAAAAACTTGAGCTTCAGAATTTATATAGGAGTAATGGAATGGAGTTCCAGCAAAGGCTGAGTTTTCGGGAGCAGGATCACTAAGCTAGTCAGGCTCTGATTGGGAAGGAGAGATCCTGACATTTGGTGTGAGGGCATCTTAGTTGATGCGTTGAAGAACAATGAGTCCCCAGATTCCCCTGAACCCTCTGAGCTCACTTCTCCCCACTAAAGTCTAGAGTCCCCTATGCTTGGAGATGAAACACAGGCTTCTGCCTTGGAAGACTACATGCACCACCCCTGAGAGATCTACCCCACATTCCCTCCTGGCCACCAGTCCAATAAATAGGATTAAGACACAACATAACCCAGCCAGAGATGTATTGGGTCCAGTAGCGGAGGATGAGAGCTGGCGAACATGTACTGGCATGACCTGAGAAAATTTACATGGAATGGGCACTGAAGGTACTGGATCAGAGAGTGGAATATAAAGTTGGACAAGGAAGAGTTTCTCAATATGGTTAGAATCCAACTCCTTATATACAAAACATACATGACCCTTTGTGAGATGCCTTTTGTATGTCTTTCCAACCTGAGTTATTGTCCTAATTTCCCCCTTCTGTTCCAGCCATACCAGGATATCTAGACCAAGTTCTGTTACCCTTCTGTAGAATCACTAATGACTCTCTCTGCCTGGAATGTTTATCTTACTATATTCCCCATCCTATCCCCACCTTAAGAGCCTGTAGCTTACTTCTGTTTCATAACACAGATCATCTGGGAATTACATTTGCTAACAGAAGTAGAAATTCATACACATCTTTTTTGGAAAACAATGTGGCAATATTAACAACCTTAAAATGTTTACATATCCTGACTCAGGAATCCCACGTTTCCCTGGCGGTGAGGGAGTATACAAAATATAGGTAAAAGTTATGCACAAATATGTCAAAGTGGCATATTAATGATTATAAAAATTAATGTAACCAAAACAGCTGGAAGTAGGGTTTATGGAAATTATATCCATACAAAGAAATTGTATGCAGCTATTGGAAATAATGTATTTAAATAATTTGTAACGATAAGAAAATGCTTATCTAAATAAAATGCTTATACTAAATAAAAGACTAAATTAAAAGTTAATATGATCTAAATTTTGTAATAATGTGATAGGAAAAAATATTGAAAGAAAATATTTCAAAATCCAATGGTAGTTATTGCAAGCATTGGAAGTACAACTAATTTGAATTTTCGTCTTTTTCAAAATGGCACAGATATTGCTTTCATAACTAAGACTCAGCTTAAGTATCACTTCTGGGAAGAAAGGTACTTTTTTCCCCATAATGGGGTTAAAGTATATATATGTACTTTTAAAAAAACCATCCTTACCAAACACAATAATCTATTGACCCATCTGCATCCTTCACTAAGATTATAAGGATGGGGCGCCAGGGTGGTTCAGTCAGTTCAGCTTCCACCTTCGGCTCAGGTCATGGTCTCATGGTTAATGGGTTTGAGCCTCACGTTGGGCTCTGTGCTGACAGCTCAGAGCCTGTAGCCTGCTTTGGATTCTGTGTCCCCCTCTCTCTCTGCCCCTCCCCACTCGCACTCTGTCTCTCTCTCAAAAATAAATAAACATTAGTATCCCATGGAAAAAAGACAGCCTCTTTAACAGATGATACTGGGAGAAATGGACAGCAACATGCAAAAGAATGAAAGTGAACCATTTCCTCACACCATACACAAAAATAAACTCAAAATGGATGAAGGACTGAATGTGAGACAGGAAACCATCAAAACCCTAGAGAAGAAAGCAGGAAACAACCTCCTTGACCTCAAACACAGCAATTTTTTACTTGACACATCTTCAAAGGCAAGGGAATCAAGAGCAAAAATGAACTATTGGGACCTCATCAAGACAAAAAGCTTCTGCACGACAAAGGAAACAATCCATAAAACTAATAGGCAACCAATGGAATGGGAAAAGATAGTTGCAAATGACATATCGGATAAAGGGCTAATATCCAAAATCTATAAGGTACTCACCGACACACCTGAACAGCAAATAATCCAGTGAAGAAATGGGCAGAAGACATGAACAGACACTTCTCCAAAGAGGACATCCAGATGGTCAACAGGCACATGAAACGATGCTCAGCGTCCCTCCTCATCTGGGAAATACAAATCAAAACCACACTGAGATACCACCTCACGCTGGTCAGAGTGGCTAACATGAACAAATCAGGAGACCCTAGATGCTGGCGAGGATGTGGAGACACAGGCACCTCCTACACTGTTGCTGGGAATGTAAACTGGTGCAGCCCCTCTGGAAAACAGTGTGGAGGTTCCTCAAAAAATTAACAATAGAACACCCCTATGACCCAGCAATAGCACTGCTAGGAATTTACCCAAGGGATACGGGAATGCTGATGCATATGGGCACATGTACCCCAATGTTCATAGCAGCGCTTTCAACAATAGCCAAATCATGGAAAGAGCCTAAGTGTCCACCAACTGATGAATGGATCAAGAAGATGTGGTTTATCTACACCATGGAATACTACATGGCAATGAAAAAGAATGAAATCTGGCCACTTGTAGCAACATGGATGGAACTCAAGGATGTTATGCTAAGTGAAATAAGTCAGGCAGAGAAGGACAGATACCATATGTTTTCACTCATATGTGAAACAGGAGAAACTTAACAGAGGACTGTGGGGAAGGTGAAGGGGAAAAAATAGATAGGGAGAGTAGGGAAGGCAAACCATGAGAGACTCTTGAATACTGAGAACAAACTGAGGGTTGAGGGGGTTGGGGGAGAGGTGAGAAGAGGTGATGGGCATGAAGGAGGGTAATTGGTGGAATGAACACTGGATGTTATATGGAAACCAACTTGACAATAAACAAACAAATAAACATTTAAAAATTTTAATAAAAAAGATAATGGGGGTAGGAATTCTGTCTTTTATTTCTCTAACTTTGGCATCTATGCACTGCTTGGCACAAGTAAATGCCTACAAAGATGTGTTTGTGGTGGTTTTTGGTTTTTGTTTTCTGGCTCTTGTTTTGGAAAGAGGCTGTTGTTGTTTCTAAACTTCAGCCTAGGACAAGTGGTCTCCATTATTCTGAATCTAAGAACAAACCCCACAATTTATTAAAAAACCAAGTTTTTGGAGAAATGCTAACTTTTCTAGATTTTACTTGTGGTGAGTGAAATCTGTAGCTAGGTATAATTTTAAACAAACTCCAAGACTCCTGAGGAAAGGAATAAACTTAGAGTCATAACATGATAAATATTGTAATTACTCCCTGAACTACAGTAACATGAATACTAACATTTTTCTCAAAATAAACTCCAAACTTAACACAGTCTCCTTCCAGATAAGTGTGAAGGAAGGCAGATGTTTTCCCAATGCTGTTCCTTGTGGGAGCCATTGGCCCTAGGGCAGTACCTCATACTGGAGGGTAAATAAAAGTTATTCCAGTTGGCTCCATGTACTTTTAATAGTAATATAACAGAAACCAGTAGTCTCTGGTCCTCTCCAAAATGCATGATCTTGAGCAGACCTCTACTGTGAGGGTATTTGTAGTTTGCACACAGCAAAATTTCCAGCTGGAAATTTGAGTCTAGTTGAACAGTTACATAAAATAATCTTTTATGAGAATTAAGCAGCACGGCAGAGACATGGAAATAGACTAACCTATCCTTTTTTGACAGAAAATGAGTGTCTTGTTCAAAATGTAAAGGAAGCTTTATTTTGGCACCCGTGTGAATAGGTGGGGTGAAATCTAGATCGCTGAGTTTGTCACTAGAGTGTCCTTTGGCTATGAGCAGAGGGTTCCAGTTACTATGGCCTCAAGGGTAAAAACTAAACTTTCTTTCTGGTTGTGTTTGCGTAGATACGCGGTCGTAGGAGGTGTATTAGATAGGTCTTGATGATCTGGGTGGGGGTGACTCACGAGCACCCTGAAAACGTAGATGTGAGCTGGGGAGAGAATTCTGTCGCCGGGGGGTTCCAAGGAGAACCGCGCAGGGTTAGGGCCTGCGCCTGCGCAGCTTTGCCGCCTAGTGGGGGCGCCGCACGCTCCACCTCGGCCCCGCCCCGCAGCCCCGAGCGCCCCGCCCCCCCGCCTCGCACGCTGTGGTCCCCTCCACCCCAGTCCAGCCGCGAGCCCCGCCCCCCCGTCCCCACCCCCAGCCGAACACCCCATCCCCCACCTCACCTCTTTCCTGCGCCCCACGAGGACCCCCGCGCTCGTTGCGGGCTCGGCGGGCGCCGCTCGCCCACTGGCCAGCGGGCTCCGGGCGGGAAAAGTGGCCAACGGCCCGCAGCCGGCCCTTGCGGTGTGCGGAGATGGCGTCGGGGGCCAGGGCTCCAGGGCCGGACGACTCCGTCCGGGCCGTCAGCCCCGGCAGGGGAGGCGAGAAAGGGGTGTCCGCGTCCACCCGGGACTCGGGGGCGGTGGGGACTCCGAAGAGCGTCGCATCCCCGGTGCGGTCGGTGGTGGCGTCCCCGCGCCCGGTGAAGGGGAAGGCGGGCCGGGAGGCGGCCAGGCGGCGGCTGCAGCTCCTGCCGGCCTCTCACGCCGAGGGCCGGGGTCAGGGGGCGGAGGAGGAGGAGGAGGTCGAAGAAGAAGAGGAGGCGGAGGAGGAGCCCCTCCTGTCGGTGCCGGAGGAGGTTGAAGAGGAGGCGCGGCCGTTGCCCCCAGTCTGCGTGTCCCCCATGAGGGGGATGTGGCGCGACGAGAAGGTGGCGCTGTACTGCGACGAGGTGCTGCAGGGCTGTAAGGTGAGGGAGCCCCGACCGAGCCCGTGGTTCCCAGAGTTCAAGTGACCGGCGTTGGCCGGGCCTCTGCTGTCTCAGGGGCACCCTTCCCGGCGCGTTACCGTTAGGAAGGACCATTGTTGATTAGGGGGGCCGCTCCCGTGGAGCGTTTCCCGGCTTTCTGGGAGCTTCCAACACCAGGAGATGGATGGGTCTTATCCGAGCCCAGGTTTACAGCTCAAGTTTTCCCATTTAACAGTTTGTGCCCGCACGTAAGCTACGAAGACTTAGCCTTGACCTTGACCTGACAGTACTGAAAGTGTCTGCACTTTGAGTCCCAGACATGAATCTGCGATGTGGAATGATGTTTCATATCCAAGACATGTAGGTACCTGGCAACACCTGGCAACACTGACGAGCACATATCATGATTCCAGCCTATTTTGTTGTTCTTTAAGTTACAGCAGGAGAATTTTTGCACAGAGATATTCGTTTCACCAATAATTATCAAAATTAAAAAATAGAAACTAAATTTCCAATGATGGGGGCAGTAAAGAACTTGTGGCTGCGGGGCACCTGGGTGGCTCAGTCAGTTAAGTCATGATCTCAAGGTTCGTGGGTTCGACACCTGCGTAGGGTTCTGTGCTGACAGCTCAGAGCCTGGAGCCTGCTTCAGAGTCTCTGTCTGTCTCTCTCTCTCTGCCCCTCTCCAGCTCGTCGTGCTCTATGTCTCAAAAATAAATAAACATTAAAAAAAAAAAAAAGAACTTGTTGGGGCTGCATTATAGTGGAGACCCAAGCAGCAGTGGAAGTTAGGTTTTCAAGAACATTTAGTTATACTTATGCTATAGTTAAAACAGGAGCCAAAACAAAATGTGATTCATATATATGGATGACTATATACATAGAAAAGTGACAGGAAGGAAATCTTAGTGGTTATTTTGGCTGTCAGGATTAGGAATGGTTTTTGTTTTCCTCACATTTTGTATGTTTTTCAGATTTTCTGTAGATTAACTGTATTTTATAATCCGAAGAACATTTTATTTTTAAAAACACCATTACTGGGCACCTGGGTGGCCCAGTTGGTTAAGCATCTGATTTCGGCTCAGGTCATGATCTCAGGATCATGGAGTTGGAGCCCAGCATTGGGCTTTTTGCTTACAGCTGAGAGCCTGGAGCCTGCTTTGGATTCTGTGTTTCCCTCTCTGCCCCTGCCTCTGCTTGTGCTCTTGCTCTCTCTCTCTCAAAAATAAATAAACATTAAAAAAATTTTTAATAAAAAAATAAAAACACCATTACCATAAAACTGGGACACTATTCATGGCCAACTTATATCGGATACTGAGGGTTGGAGAAGATGAAGTCTCTGAAAGGCAGTTGAAAAACGTTTATATAAATTATTGTGTCATTTATCTGACGTGTAATGACTGAGTTTCACAGTAGTTTAGATTATTGTCATCCTTGAGGTAGCTGAACTGGAATTTAAAAAATGGGCAGCATTTATTGAATGCTTAATGTTTGTTTTACAGAGTGCAGTGCTGTTTTAAATTTTTATATGCTGAATATGTTTTAAATAGGTTATAACTTTAAAGTTCAAAAAATAATTGCTATTTTTAATATGATAATTACTATTTTTAAATGTATAATTACAGTTCTTTCTCCTCAGTGGATTGATAAAACAAATAACTTAAATATAAATAACAAGTAGATGTCTCAGCACTGAATTACTCTATTAGAGTAGATCTCTTTAAGGGTGAATAGATCTCTTAAGATTTTAATGTTTATGATATTTTCCAGTAAACAAAAATCAGTTAAAATCTATTACTTTCCAGGTTTTTAAAAATTATTTAAGGGAATATTGGTTCCATATTTAAATAGAAATCAGTAAAAGTATTTATACATATCCTTCTACATATATATTTTTTCTTTTGCTAGGCAGAAGATGCTGATGAGGCTATGAGTAAATATCTGTCAGAAAAGTTAAAGCTGAAGGACAAATGGCTTGGAGTCTGGAAGACTAATCCTGAGTTATTCTTTGTGAAATATGAAGAAGCTTCTATCCCTTTTGTTGGTATACTGGTTGAGGTAAATAATTTTTACCTGATCTTTGTTCTTTTGAGTGAAATTATCAGTTCTTTTTATGACCAATATATGACCTTACTAATTTGTTGCTTTGATACTAAACAGAGATTGACAAAGTTTATGTCCATTTTAAGTTTCTAAGCAAATTCATAGCATAAAAAGAAGGTAAGGGGCGGCATTTACCTGTGCATGGTTAATCATTAAATGGAATCTAGCATATCAGACAGTATTTATTAGTTTAGTTTCAGTTGCTCAAATAACAAAAGTGCATTTCTTTTTTTTAATGTTTATTTATTTTCGAGGGAGAGAGAGAGAAGAAGGGACAGAGAGACAGGGAGACACAGAATCCAAAGCAGGCTCCAGGCTCTGAGCTGTCAGCACAGAGCCCGATGTGAGGCTCAAACTCAGGAGCGGTGAGATCACAACCTTATCCCAAATTGGATGCTTAACCAACTGAGCCACCCAGGTGCCCCTCATAAGTGCACTTCTTTAAAATTAGTAATTTAGGCTGTAATAGACTTGGGCCGCCTTTTCCCATCATTTCCCTTTAATCTTCATTTATCTGAATTATGAGGTTTAGTTAGATTAAGACAGAAACAATGGATCAGAAAACTGTTGGCAAAATTTGAAATTCTTCCTATGAAAAGGTACCCTTTTAGTATAATACATCAACTTCCAACCCTTCATCTGGTAAGACTTTACTTTTTAAAGTCTATTCTATAGGTTAAATATTGTGGCACATTTGATGTCATAAGTTTGATTCCCTTAGAGAATAATTGTCCTTGTACAGACATTAATATCTATAATCACAAATACCCTTGTCTCAGATATTTCAAATCTGTTCTTTTGGTCATTTAGGTGTTTTCTATACTACCACCACTTTATACCCATATTTTCCACATGATCCCATCCTCCCAAAATACTTATATAATAATTTTGGTTTTATCATATGCTCAGTGTTTACCTTCATAGACATATAATATTCACTTCATAGACAGATAAACTGTTTAGTATACTATGATTAATTTTCCTTACCTGGACATTTAGGAGTTTTCCTAGAGTTGATTACCTTATTTTTTAATTTCTTTTAGTTTTCTTACTAGTTTGTCTTCAAACTCTTCCCCAGTTATGTAAGTCTTCTCCACATAAACATGCCTATCAGTATCTTTTGCATCCTCTGATCTACAGCCTGGATTGGTGATTTCTAGACCTGATGGGCAACTGTCCTCTTGGGATCTCCCTCCATCATCATCTTAGGAGTTCCTTTTGCCATTCTCTTGTGCAAATAGCCTGTTTCCCAGAATTCTTATCTTTTTTCTTAATTTAGTCTCTCATTTTGGCTAAGGACCTTATCCCAACAGCTTGATGAGTAAGGACACAAAGAAGATAAAATTATTGTAATCTTGTGTGCTTGAAAATATCTTCACAGTGTCTTCATATTTATTTGAAAGATTGACTGGGTACATGATTCTAGGTACAACTTTATGACCAGAATTTGGAAAATACTCTTCATTTTTCCAGTGCTTCCAGGGTTGCTGATTGAGAAGCCAATGTCATCAAGTCTCCGATAATACCTATATATTTTTCTCTCTGAAAATTTGTAGGATTCTTCCTTTGTCCCCAGAGTCCTCCACCAATATGATAGCAAAGGAATTTTTTTAAATGTTTATTTATTTTTGAGAGAGAGAAAGAGAGAGACAGGGCATGAGCAGGGGAGAGGCAGAGAGACAGGGAGACACAGAATCCAAAGCAGGCTCCAGGCTCTGAGTTCTGAGCTGTCAGCACAGCCTGACACGGGGCTTAAACCCCCAAGATGTGAGAACATGACCTGAGCCAAAGTCAGGCACTTAACAGACTGAGCAACTCCGTCACCCCAATAGCAAAGGAATTTTTTAAAAGGTACATAAGGACAAGAGATAGTAAGGGAGATAATGGCAACAAAACTTAGAAGGGAAATAACAGATAAATAAGTGGCAACTGACAGTAGAGCTAAGAAAATTGAATTCTAAGTTGGTAGTAGGGAAGGTCAAAAAAACAACCTGATATACACTGCATAATGCGAAAGCTCCAGAATTGACTCTACTTAGATGTCTGGAAATGGGACCAAAGGTAGAGCTAAGAAAAATTGGTTGAAAGCTATTTAAGATACAGAGACTTCCACTTCCAGAAAGATGAAGTAGACATGATTTTTTGCTATTCTTCCTACCAAGTACAGCCAAAAAAAAGAAAAGAAAATAAGGAAAGAAAAGAAAAGAAACAAGAAAAAAACTCCACCTGGATTATATTAATATAAAACAAACATAAGACTCTAGAAGGTGAATAGAAGGCAGATTGGCTAGAGACCTCATGACCCAAGGAATGACATTATAGTGACTTTCCTTAGGTTTGCTTCATGTATCCTAGACTGGGTACCAGAGAAGCTGGCAACCTAGAAACACACAATAGGTATAGACCAAAATAAAATATTTAAAAAGCTCCCCACCTGCTCCCAGCAAAGGCCTACTTTCTCTAGCCAAAGGATCAGGAAAGGGACAGCCAAACACCACAGGAGAAAAAAACAAAACAAAACTGCTACCCCTCTCTCCCCACTGCGGGAAAAGCCTAAGTGAAGAGCCTAGACTTCCACTTTTTTCAAGTTTTAACAAGGAATCTGCAGTGACAGATGAATGGATAAAGACAGTGTGTGTGTATGTGATGGAATATTAGTAACCCATAAAAAAGAATGAAATCTTGCCACTAGTAGCAACATGGGTGGATCTAGAGAGTATGATGCTAAGTGAAATATGCCAGGGAAAAACAAATATTGTATGATTTCACTCACATGTGGAATTTAATAAAGAAAGCAAATGAAGAGAGGGGTGCCTGGGTAGCTCAGTTAGTTAAGTGTCTGATTCTTGATTGCATCTGATTCTTGATTTCATCTCAGGTCATGATCTCATGGTTCATGAGATTGAGCCAATGTCAGGCTTTGTGCTGACAGTGCAGACTGCTTAGGATTTTCTCTCTCTCTCTCTGCCCCTCCTCTGTTCTCATGTGCTCTCCCTCTGTCTCTAAATAAATAAATAAATAAATAAGTAAATAAGTAAGTAAGTAAGTAAGTAAACTAACTAAGTAACTAAAAAGAGAGAAAAAGAGAGAGGAAACTAATGAAGAAAGAAAACAAAAAAACCAAACTCAACTATAGAGAACAGATGGTTACCAGAGGGGAGGTGGGTAGAGGGATGAGTGAAATAGGTGGAGAGGATTAACACTTATCTTGATGAGCACGGATTAGTATATGGAATTGTTGAATCACTTTATTGTACACCAGAAACTCATATAACACTGTTAACTACACTGGAACAACAACAACAACAAAAGTAGGCTTTGAAAAATTATGTTATTTTATTTAATATTGATCTATAATTACTTTGTATGTGTGGTTGAAGAAATTATAAAATTTAAAAGAAGAAATTTTATAAGTAGATCATGTGTAAGGAAAAAAATCCTTGTGGTTTATTTTGATTTGTAACTACAGTTTTATAATATTTATCTTAGGTAATTTGTAAACCACGCCAAAGCTCATCATCTTGTTTCAAAGTCACTGTATCTGTGGCTGAGCCCTTTTCTTCTAACATTGCAAATATTCCAAGGGGTTTGGTCAATGAGATTTTGGAAGAACTAGAGCACAGTGTGCCTCTCTTGGAAGTGTACCCTGTTGAAGGACAAGATTCTGATAATCATGATATTGCTTTGGCCTTGGAAGTTGTAAGGTATTTGACCTTTTTACCTCTTAAAATTATAGATTCAAAAAGTTAATATGTAAGTACACATCACTTTATAATAGTTATTGATTTAATTTTTACTCCTAAATTCAATTCGTCCATGTTTTTTAAAGTTTGTTTTTTTGTTTATTTATTTTTTAAATAATCTCTATACCCAACATGGGGCTTGAGCTCATGACCCTGAGATCAAGATTCATATGCTCCACTGACTGAGCCAGCCAGGTGCCCCTGTCCATTTTTAATGAACATACTTATAACTCTTTTAAGCATTTTTTTGGAAGTATTATATACGTGCAATGAACAGTTTGCCATTGTTTTGATCTTGAATTTTCAAAAATTGATTTTAAAAACTTCTAGAGATAGTAACATTAAATTTTGTTCATATTTTAAGCATCTTAAATATATTAGATTTTATTTTTCACATGTAAAGACATTACAAATACTAGATGTCATCATCCACATTATGATTGCTTCTTACAAGTTGATACAATTTGAGAGAAGTTATCTATAAACATAATACAGAGTATTTTGGGGGCACATTTTTGTTTTTCTAACACTTCCCCCAGAATATACAAATCTGATTGTATCCTAAGTATTATTTCTTTGTTGAACAAAATCATAGCCAAAATCTAGAATTTTTGGAACCTGCATTTTACATTCCCACTTCAAGAAACATTATCTTATAAGTAACCTCAAGTAGAATCTAGATCACCTAATTTTTAAAGGCTTGATTTTAGGGTCCCCTGGGTGGCTCAGTCCATTAAATGTGTGACTCTTTTTTTTAAAATTTTTAAGTTTATTATTTATCTTTGAGAGAGAGAGAGAACATGAGCTGGGGAGGGGCAGAGAGAGAGGGGGAGGCAGAATATGAAGCAGGCTCCAGGCTGCCAGCACAGAGCCCAGCACAGAGCTCAAAACCATGAACTGCAAGATCATGACCTAAGCCTAAGTCGGCCACTCAACCGACTGAGCCACCCAGGCCCCCAGTGTCTGACTCTTTAGTTTGGCTTGGATCATGATCTCATGGTTTGGGAGTTCACGCCCCGCAATGGGCTCTGCTCTGACAGTTGCAGAGCCTGCTTGAGATTCTCTCTCTCCCTCTCTCTACCCTTCCCCACTTGCACTTTCTCTCTTTTGCAAAATAATTAAACTTAAATTTAAAAAAATGAAAGTTGATTTTAGTATTAGTTTACTGAAAGGGTATTAAAAATTTTTTTTTCTGGGGCATCTAGGTGCCTCAGTCAGTTAAGTGTCTGACTTTGGCACTGGTCATGATCTCGTGGTTTGTGAATTCAATCCCCACATCAAGCTCTGTGCTGACAGCTCAGAGCCGGGAGCCTGCTTTGGACTCTGCGTCTCCTTCTCTTTCTGCCTTTCCCCTGCTCATGCTCTATTTGTCTCTCTCTCAAAAATAAATAAAACATTTAAAAGAATGTTTTTCTTAGAATTCATATAAAGAATTCCAACATGAGAATGTCTTTTTAATTCTATATGTGGTACTGGCTCTTTTTGATCACTTTTTTATTAATTTGATTCATCATAGGTTTTTTTATGACTTTCTTTGGAGAGACTGGGATGATGAAGAAAGTTGTGAGAATTATACCGCTTTGATTGAAGAAAGAATTAATTTGTAAGTATAGTTAAAAACTTACTCAGGACATTATATAAGATAAACATTGTTAATTATGTTGATACTTTTCAGGTGGTGTGATATACAAGATGGAACCATACCTGGTCCTATTGCACAACGTTTCAAAAAAACTTTGGAGAAGTATAAAAATAAACGTGTTGAACTCATTGAGTATCAGAGCAATATTAAGGAAGATCCATCCGCAGCAGAGGCTGTTGAATGCTGGAAAAAATACTATGAGATAGTAATGTTGTGTGGATTATTGAAAATGTGGGAAGATTTACGCCTCCGGTAATAATTTGTTCCATTTTAAACAAAAAGATTACATGGTCATTCTTTTATCATGTCACTTAACTTGTCATATATGTTACTATGATTGAAGTAGATTATAAAATTAGATGTTCAATTTTGAGGTAAGAACAAACTACAACTACCAGTATTGGAAAATTATTTTTATATAACTGAATTCACTGAAATCATTGGAATTTCAGATTTAAAAAGTGTCCTCAATCTAGCTTTCCTTTATTTTTCATCTTTATCTTTTTGATTTTGGCCAGAGCCTAAGAAAAGAGGAGGCAGATCTCCACTACATATAGTATGCAAAGTAAAGGAAAAAGTTGATTAATTTGGCTGCCTCATAATTTCTTCTTTGCTAACCAACATTAGGTTGATAAGTTGTTTTTATGATAAATAAAACAATGTAGATTTAGCTAGCACCATTCTCCAGAGTACTTCAAAATATATTAAAATATTTTTACATTACTATGCCGTAAAGTATATATTTCTGTCTTTGTTTTAGATAGAGGAGAAACAGGAATACTTGCTTTATGGTTTTAAAATTAATGGAAAATTTTGAATGGAGCCAAAGAACTTCTGACTATTTCATACTAGATTGTTAAACGCCTTCTTATATGTTCTACTTGTACACATTTTTTGCCTTTTGAATTTTGAGCCACATTTTACTTGTCTAACAATTAACTTTTAACTAAATCTTTTCTTTTTGTATTTTCTTGACATATTTTTTTAATCATTAAAAATCCCAGTTAGTCCCTATTTTTAATGTTGTTTACAGGGATTCCTGTGTAACAAAACCTTGGGATTACTTTGGGAAATCAATGTAGATAAGATTTTTGAAATCTACTTATCTAGAAATCCAGATTCAACAAAAGTTGAATTTGAATACAAATTAACATCACTAGACTTTAGATTCTAATGGCATAGGGCCACATGGGGTTCTTTCATTTTAAAATTTATAATCACAAGAATCTAGGTCTGGAAGTGTTGGAATGAGTTAATTGGTCAATTATAAAATTTGGACAAAAAATTTAAAATATCCAGCTATTTGAAGACACTGTAAAATTACCAAAGCAGGCAGCAGCCAGAAAAGTTTATCCTTGGAATGGGTAAGAAACGGGGATTTGCTTTTCAGTCTGAAAATGATCACCAGTTCTCATAGCTCTGGCAGCAAAAAATGCAGTCCTACTATTACAAGGTGGCAAAGGACAGAGTTCAAGGCTGGCAAAACAGCTGGAAATTTAAATGGGATATCCTGAAAGAAGAAAGTTGCAAAAGGGGTCAGATCCAGAATTTGAGCATAAACTCTGCCCAAATTCTTGACTGACCACTAAACTATGCTAGCATTCGTGGGGGAGAGAAATTTTGGAACCATGCTTCAAAAAAAGTATGTAGTTGAAACATGGAGGTTAAAAGAACTGAACAGATATTTCAGCTGGATTTTGACCCCAGGCAAGATAATTGCCTGCTAGAATACAAGACTAACAATCTTCAGAAGAATATAACACAATCCAGAGTTATGACTATATATTTTCCAAAGTCTCTACTGTTCAACCACAAATTAATGGACATGCAAAGAAACCAGAAAATAGGATCCATACCCAGGAAGAAAGATAGTAAAATCAGACTTATCTAAAACTTCAAAGCAGCTATAATAAATATGTTCTAAGAATTATAAGAAAACTGGGTGCTAATAAGTAGACAGAAAATCTCAGCAGAGAAATGGAAACTAGAAAAGAACCAAATGTTTTCAGATTTGGCTCTGACATATAAAGAGCTTATGAGTTATCACTCCCATCCTGAAAACAAGAAAAAAGCTGAGGAAACTGAAAATGACTTTCTTGGATCCATAAGAAAACTGAGATCACACAGCAAACTGTTACCATAAAATCTGGGGAAAGAAGTAAATTCAGAGTCACAACCAAGATCTGCCTACCTGGAACAGATAACTCCCTAGAGCCATAAACTGTAAGAATACTTAAATGGATAATTTTGATAAACTGCTGGAGGTTAAATGTGGGCCAGTATGCAAGTGAGAAACTCCTGGTGGGCTGCAGTTCTTAGAGAGGCACCCTACTTCTCTGTGGGGTTTTGCCTCCAGGAATCTCACTAAGTTCTTGGATGAAAGGCCAAGAAAAATCCCACTATGCCCCTGGTTGGGGACAGGAAAACTTACCATTGTGAAATACATCCAGAACATCTCCATGACAAAGATTTATTTACCAGGGGAAAAGACTTTTCCAGAGCCTTTGCCCACCTAGGGAAAGGGCATTTCCTTAACTCCAACCCCCCTCTAGCCTTCCTCTCTGAGAAGAGGCCACTAAGAAACTCTTGTGAAGGTCACAGTCCATGGACATAGATCCATTAAAATACTAATATTTAATCATAAGATTATAGAACAATTTCTCTCCACCTTACCTTATAACACACCAGGCTAGGCTCCAGTAAAATAATGGAATTATAACTAAAAGAGCTACAAGACACAAACCTAGTCTGAAGAGGAGTTTTCAAAGGCACAAATATGGAAACCATAGGATTTTGAAACCTGTGATACCTATAGCTACAGCAATCAGTTTATCTCCTGGCCAGATTAATATAAAACCTTAGACTAAAAGCCTGTTTACTTCAGTTTTTATTAATCAATATATGATGCTTGGTTTTCCACAAAATATTATAAGACATGCTAAAAGGCAAGAAAAAATTAAGCCTGAGTAGAGGAAGCAAGCATCAGAACCAGACTCAGTTATGATCTTGTAATTAATCAGATGGAATTTAAAATAACTAATTAATATGTTAGTCTCTAATGAAAAAAGGACACAACATGCAAGAACAGATGAATAATGTAAGCATAAAATAGAAACTCAATGAATTAAAAGAAAATGCTGGAAATAAAAAATGCTGTAAATGAATATCTTTGATGGGTTTACTAATAGATGGGATGAAACTGAGGAAAGAAATCTGTGAGCTTGAAAGTATGTCAAAGAACCTTTTCAAACAAATGCAAATAGAAAAAAGAATGAAAAGACAAAACATCCAAGTAGTGTAAGACCATTTCAAAGGGTGCAGCATATGTGTAATTGGAATACCAGAAGAGAAAAAAAGCAAATGCAGCAGAAGAAATATTTGAATTAATAATGATGAGTGGTTTGAATTAAATAATTTTCCAAAATTAAATGCAGATACCAAATCATAGATCCCAGGAAGCTCAGGACACTGAGCAAGAATACCAAAAAATCTATATATAGGCATATCATATTCAAACTGAAGAAAACCATACAGAAAAAAACTGAGGGTGAAGAGATCAGCTTATCTATAGACTTGTTGTAAGAAACCATGCAAACAAGATGAGAGAGTATTTAAATATTCAAAGCATTGAAAGAAAGAACTACCAACCTAGAATTCTATGTCAAGTGAAAGTATTTTTCAAAAGTGAAAGGGTAATTGCTCTTTTAAACAAAAAGAAAAAAAAAAACCTAAGGGAATTTATCACCCTGCAAGGAAAATGAAAAGTTCTTTAGAGAGGAGAAAATTGTTAACGGTCAGAAACTCAGATCTATGTATAGAAAGGAAGAGCTTTGGAGAAAGCATAACTAAAGGTAAAGTCTTTTATTTGTCTTTATCTCAAGTGATTGAAAAGATAACTTTAAAGTAATATTAGTTATGATGGTATTGGGCGACAATAGTGTATGGATCAGTAAAATCCTTCACTATATATGAAGCAGTATAGTGTTTTTTAGAGGTAGGCTAAGATTAGTTTAAAATATATATTGCAGTCTATAAGGAAAACACTAATTTTTTAAAAATAATTGATGAGAATAGATGAAAGTGGAATCACAAAATGCTTAACTGTCACCAAAGGAGGCAGAAAAGGAGGGGAAAATAACAACAAATACAACAAACAAAACTATTAGAAGTATAGTAGGTATTAATTTGATTATGTCAGTAATCACTTGTTTTGTTTTTCTAAATTTTCATTTAAGTCATAGTTAAAGTATAGTGAACTAATGGTTTCAGAAGTAGAATTTAGTGATTCATCACTTACATTTTATTTACACCCAGTGCTCATCATAACAAGTGCCCTCCTTAATACCCATCACCTATTTAGCCCATCCCTCACCCACCTCCATTGTAACAGTAATCACTTCAAATGTAAATGGTCTAAATACATAAAAGATAGAAGTTATCAAAGTGGATAAAAACACCAGACCCGACTATATGTTATCTCTAAGAAATAAGCCTTTACCTTAAATGTAAAGGCTTAGAAATGTTAAAAGTAAAGGGTCAGAGAAAGATACTTCATGCTAACACGACCATTAAAAAGCTGAATTAACTATATTAGTTTCAGACAAAGCAGGCTTTGGAAAAAACTGATAGAAATGCAAGGATGCATAGAGAAATCCACTATTATATGTGGGAAACTTTGGCATCCCTTTTTCAAGAATGGATATATCAAGCATTAACAAGCAATAGAGGAGAATTCCTTAAATTGATGAACAACATCAACAAAAATTCTACAACTAACATTAATATTTAATGATGAGAAACTGGATGTTTCTCCCCTAATAAGGCAAGGATATTTTTTCCTCATTACTCCTATTTAATGTCATGCTGGAAGTCCTAGATAATGCAACAGGACAAGAAACGGAAATACTAGATATACAGAAGGAAGAAAGAAATAAAAGTCTTTGCAGGTGACATAATTGTGTGCATAAAAAATCTCAGAGAATCATCATCACATCATCAACAACAACAAAACCCTGGAACTAATAAGTATAGCAAGGTTAATAGTAGTTTTTTTATATACCAGTAACAAGGATTTGAAATTTTAAAAATATCATAATAAAGCAAAAAAATGAAATACTTAGGTACAGATCTAATAAAATATATATAGAATCCATATGTGGAAAACTACAAAACTATGATGACAGATAAAAATGTAAATAAATGGAGAGATATTCTCTGAATGGATTGGAAGAGTCAATATTGTTTATATGTCAGTTCTTCCCAAATTGATGTGTAGATTCAATGCAATCCTAACGAAAATCCCAGCAGGCTATTTTGTAGGTATTGACTATTGCTAAAATTCATACGGAATGGCATGAAGCCTACAATACCTAACAGAGTGCTGAGGAAGAATAAACAGGGAGCATTCATATTACCCACTTTTAAAGCCTATTATAAAACTACAAGAATCAAGAAAGCCTGGTATTAGTGATCACGTAGATCAATGGAACAGAATAGAGTCCATAAATAGATCCACACAAATATAGTTGACTGATCTTTGACAAAGGGGCAAAGAAAATTCAATGGAGAAAGAGTATTATTTTCAACAAATGGTGCTATATAGTAATTTAACATCCATATACAAAAAGATGAACCTAAACACAGGCCTTACATGTTCACAAAAACTAACTGAAAGCAATCTATAGACCTAAAAGTAAAATAAAACTAAGACTTTTAGAATAAAACATAGAAGAAAAAGTAAGTGAACTTGGGTTGGCAATGAATTCTTAGATAAAACACTGACAGTATGATCTGTGGAAGAAAAAAAATTGAGAAATTGGACTGTATTAAAATTAAAAACACTCTGTGAAAGACACTTTTAAGAGAATTAAAGCCAAAAATTTGAAGATAACATTTGTAAAACACATATCTGATAAAAGACTTGTATTATCTAAGATATACAAAGATCTCTTAAAGTTCATTCTGAGTAACAGCCCAATTAAAAATGGGACAAACATTCTGAACAAACACCTCACCAAACAAGATATATAACTGGTAGAAAAAAAGAAAGAAAGAAAGAAGGAAAGAAACAAAGAAACAAAGAAACAAACAAAGAAAGAAAAGAAAAGCCTATAAAAAGATGCTCAAAATTATTTTGTCATTAGGGAACTGCAAATTAAAGGAATGGGATACCATCACTTACCTATTAGGATGGTTAATATCCAAAACAGAAACTAAAACAGAAATAAACAAAAACCCTGACAATATCAACTGCTGACAGGGGTGTGGAACAAGAACTTGCCTTTCTTGTTGATCAGAATGCAAAAACAGTATAGCTTCTTTGGAAGACAGTTTGGCGGTTTCTTAAAAGCTAAATGTGGTCTAAGCATATGAGCCTAGCAATAGTAAGGGATAGTGCTTGCTACTAGTTGGTATTTCCCCAACTAAGTTGAACTTGCATCCACATAAAAACCTGCACAGAAATAAAAAGGATTACTAAGGAATACTCTGAGCAATTACATGCCAACAAATTAGATCACCAGATCAAGTGGACAAATTCCTGAAAAGATTCAATCTACCCAAACTGACTCAAGCCAAAACATAAAACCTGAGTGGACCTATAGCAAGTAAGGAGATTGAATTAGAAAATTAAAAACTACCCACAAAGAAAAACCAAAGACCAGATGTCTTCACTGGTGAATTCTACCAAACATTTCAAGGATTAACACCAATTACTTATAAACTTTCAAAATAGAAGGGAATACTTACCTAACTCATTCAGTGAGGCCACTATTAGGCTAATACAAAAACTACAAAGACATCGCAAGAAAAAAAACAACCCTATAGAATAATATCCCTTATGAATATAGATGCAAAAGTCTTCAGGAATATGCTAACAAACTGAGTCTAGCAACACATTAAAAGGATCAGGCACTAAGACTAAGTGGGATTAATCCCAGGGTTGTAAAATTTGTTTAACATATAAAAACAAATCAATATAACACACCATATTAATAGAATAAAATACAAAAGCCACACCTTAATACAGAAAAAGAATTTGACAAAATTCAACACTTTCACCATAAAAATTCTCAAAAATCTTGGGATAGAAGCGATCTTTCTTAACCTGTTCAAAGCCTTCTCTGAAAGACCTTTAAGTTAATCATAGTTAGTGGTGAAAGAATGGATGTTTCCCTCCTAAGATCAGGAAGATCTTAAGGAAAGAAGACAAGGAAGAAGACAAGAATGTCCACTCTTACCACCTCTGTTCAAATAGTAATAGAGGGGGGCGCCTGGGTGGCTTAGGTCATGATCTCGTGGTTCGTGGGTTCGAGCCCCGCGTCAGGCTCTGTGCTGACTGCCAGCTCAGAGCCTGGAGCCTGCTTCAGATTCTGTGTCTCCCTCTCTCTCTGACCCTCCCCTGCTCACGCTGTCTCTCTCTCTCCTAGAAATAAATAAAACATTAAAAAAAAATTAAAAAAAGAAAAAAAAACAACAAATAGTACTAGAGGTTCCAGACAGAGCAATAGACAAGAAAAAGAAAAGCTATCCAGATTGGAAAGGAAGAAGTAATAAAATTATCTCTATTTGCAGATGACATGATCTTGTACACAGAAAAATAATGAAATACTGCTCAGCAATATAAACAAAATGATACACAAAATAACACGATGGATCTCAACATGGACTGAGTGAAAAAAGCTAGACACAAAAGAGTACTTCATATATGTTTTCACTTTAAAAATATTATTTAAAAATTCCAAGAAAGGGTTATCTAACGACAAAGTAGATTAGTGGTTGCCTGGGCATAGGTGTGGAGGATTGACTGCAAAGATGCACAAAGGAACCTGTCAGTGTGATGGGAATGTTCTGTATCTTGATTATTGTGATTGAGTTAAATGAGTGCACACATTTGTGAAACCTCATGGCATGGTTTACTTAAAATGAGTGTCTGTCGTGTAAATTATACCTTGATAAATATGACTTAAAAAACGCTAAACATACTTTTGATTTTTAAAACTAGGATTGCATGATAAACTACTGTATTTTGTGAACATAGGATGCTGTACTCTGAGCAGCTAGTGATCAGGTACATGGTGAAGAAACGGGCAAGTAGTTCTCTTTCTCAAGATCATAACTACTTGCTTAAATAGGTATAAAAACACGGACTCGGTTTACTTTTGAAATGTTTAAGGAAAACTTTGTAGATTAAAAATATTGGTATTAAGGCTACATCCCATTTGTATCAAATAATAATGTGCTTCAGAGAACTCAAAATATGACACCTAAGGATTTTAGTAAATCTACATCTATTGGAAAAGGAGTGTCCCTTTCGGCTGATAGTAATGATAAAAGTTAGACTTTTTTTCTTTTGATGACACTTAGCATGATTAAGTAATAGGAAGCAGGAATTGTAAATTTTCAGGTTAATTTAATCATAAATAAATGTTTTCAACTCTAGAGTTCATGGACCTTTCTTTCCAAGAATCCTGAGGCGCAGGAAGGGAAAAAGAGATTTTGGAAAGACTATAACACATATTGTGGCAAAAGTGATGACTACTGACATGGTAAGAAATACACTTGGTCCCTGTTTGTTCATTTAAGTTGTAGCTGCATATAATCAGAAAAGAAGCTCTTTGAGGGTAAGATTCTTGTCTAACATTAATGCTTTGTTTCTCCCACTTCAGTGATTGGCATATAATAGGTATTAAACAAATATAAACGACTATTTAATGAATATAGACCTTGCTCCTGGGTGCTATGTTAGTAGCTATGGGAAGGATAGGGGACAAATATGAGAAAGACTGCATTTGAGGGAGACACAACTTTGAACCAGATCCACAGTCTTGCATACATTTGAGAAGCTTGAATTACAGTGGAGATATGGACACATAAATAGGCAATTATAGTTACAACACAGAATGATAAAAGCTATGATAGGAGGATGTATATAGGATGTACATAGGACAGATATAAGTTAGAATTAAGAATTCTGGCAATACTAGCTGGAGAAATAACTCAGCAGAAACCTGAAAGATGAGCATAAATTTTACTAGCCCAAGAGGGAAAAATGTTTTAAGTCAAGGAGTAAATATTTCCATCTTACTTGATGGCTCCCTAGCATTTCACACCTCTCTCCTTGAAATATCCTTTTTTTTTTTGTCTTCTGTTACTATCCTGGTTTTCATTCTCTGTAGTTTTTTTTTTCCTCTTCTGTCCTCTAAATATTTGGTACTTACTTTTTTTGGCACTATGTATTTTCCCTAAGTGATTTATTTGATCTCTTCCTGTGACTTTGATTACATATACTGATAATCTAAAATGTGTCTCCATAGCCCAGATTTTTGTTCTTAGTCCAAGACATATATGTCCTAATGCCTGTTGCTCATTACCACTTAATTTTCTCGTAAGTACGTCTACTTAAATGTCCACAATTAAATTCACGATCTTGTCCATTGGCCTGTTTGTATTCTAGATCTCTCTATTCCAATAAATGGCACCACCATCTATCCAGCTGCTAGTCACAATTTTCTGAGAATTATCCTAATCATATCCTTCATATATCCACTTCTATTCTCCTTCACTAACTCAACATCCTGGTGTACACCATGCTGTTTCACAGAGCTACTCACATCCTTCAGGTCTCAATTTAAGTATTTCCACAGAAAAAGGCTTTCTCAACCTTCGAGAATACATTACACTGTCTTTCCCACAGTACCTTGCATTTTCCCTTATCGTTACATACTTAATATTTTTTGTGGCTGTCTATAAAATGTCTGTCTCTTTTATAAGAACATGAGCTTCTTGAGAGCAAGTTGTGTTATGTTTACCATTCATCCAGTCACCTAGCATGATGTTTAGCACATGGTAGGTACTTAGCACTTTTGTTGAATTAGTAAATGAGTGTATATTTGACAAGAGTATGTGGTATATATGAGGAATGGAAAGAAGTGCAGCAAAGATGGTGCTTAACACCTAAGAGGAGAGTAGTGAGAGATAAAGTTGGCTTATTAGCCTGGTCTTGTCTACTATCCTACCCATTTTTATTATTTTCAGCAAAATTTAATTTTCTTTTAATTGCTTATTGCATCAGATTATTCAATAACATTAATTATTCTACCAACTATCTTTGTAAAAATCTTTATAAGAAGTAAGGTATAAAAAAAAGTAAGGTATAGATTCTGATTCTCTCTCCAGCCTCATTTTACCATATTTATTTTTACTTATCTTTTTTTGAATGTTGCTTATTTTTGAGAGGACGAGTAGAGAGAGGGGGACCAAAGTGGTCTCTGTGCTGACAGTAGAGAGCCCTATGTGAGGCTTGAGCTCACGAACGGTCAGATCATGATCTGAGCCAAAGTCAGACACTTATCTGACTGAGCCACTCAGGCACCCCTCCTTTTATTTTGTTTTTAAATCTGTTTCTGGTTTTATTTTCCTATGTGAGAGTGAGAAATTTCTTTGATTTCTATCTTGTAGTTTGCAACCCTGTCTTCATTTGTGTAAGTAAATACCCATGAACTTCGCAGGCCTGGATAATGTGAGAAAGACTCCTCTGAGACAGCAGCATCATCAACTTCCACTTTGCTTAGATCTTTTGTCTTAGATTTACTGTTGAGGTGGACAAAATCGTATAATTTGATAGTTATCAGAGCTATGTACGTGACATTTACCCTTCTTAACTTTGAGGACTCTTTACTCAAAGTTCTTCCTGCTCTACGTTCTCTTCTGAAACAATTTTATCCGTGCCCCATCATTTCTCTGTTGGTGATCTTCACAAGTACTGTAGTAAAAGACATGGACTTTGTAGTCAGATAGCCCAGGGTTTAAGTAGCCAGTCTGAGACCACTTAATAACTATGTAATCTTGGGCAAGCTGCCTAACTTATGAGCCTCAATTTCCTTATTTGCAGAGTGCTTTAAAAAGAGAGGTAAATGGCAAGATTTCATTCTGTTTATGGCTGAATAATATTCATATATATATATATATGGGACATTCATATGTACATGAATATATATATATATATTCATATATATATCCCAAGCTTTTGGACAGCCAAGTGGACACTTGATCTGCATCCATAATTTGGCTATTGTAACTAATGCTGGTATAAACATAGGAGCGAGATAATACAATGCTAAGTGAAATAAATCAGTCAAAGACAAATACCATATGATTTCACTCATATGGAATTTAAGAAAAAAAAAACAAATGAACAAAGGGTAAAAAAAGAGAAGGACAAATCAAGAAGCAAACTCTTAATTATAGAGAATAAACTGATGGTAACTGGGGGGAAAGGGGGATGGGTGAAATAGGTGATGAGGATGAAGGAGTGCATTTGTGATGAGCACGGGCTGGTGTATGGAAGTGTTGAATCGTTATATTGTACACCTAAAACTAATATTACACTGTATGTTAACTAACTGGAATTTAAATAAAAACTTAAAAAGCTCCCCAAAATAGAGAGAGAGATCAAAACTGTATATTATGCTGATTAAGACCATGGGCTCTGAAGCCAGACTTCCTAGATTCAGACTCTGGCTTTGCCACTTACTAGTTATGTGATTTTCAACAAGTTATTTACCTGTCTGTGCTTTAGTTCCTCATTTATAAAGTGTATGTGTTTCTTATTTATATTTTATATGTGAAGATTAAATGAATTCATATTTGTAATATGTTTAGAATATGCCTGGTATGTAGTAAGTACTCAGTAAATGTTTAGTAGGAAACTAAACTACCACCACCACCACCACTATCTTATAGGAGCTCTTGAGGATGATACGAGACGTTATCCTAGTAGTGCCTGGCACACAGTGATTTTTCAGTAAATTTATTCTTTTTTTCTCTTTCCCTTTCTTGCTTGTATTCGCTGCTGACCAACATCACTACTTGTCCTTATAAGCATCTTTACCTCGCTGTCTCAGCAACATACAGCACTTCTAATGAACTTACTGTCTTTTGAACACAGCCCATCCCTAGTCCTTCTGTATTCTTTATCCACTTACTGTCATAAATGTCCTTTCAGTCAACCAAATTAAATATTAGTCCCTACCTCTTCATTTATTCTCCAAGTTCTCAATTGGGATGACTGTTTTTAGGTTTAGAACACTCTGGGTTTTCTTTATTTATTATTATTTTTTAAAAATTTTTATTTTTATTTATTTTTTACATTTAAATTCAAGTTAGTTAACATCCAGTGTAGTATTGGTTTCAGGAGAGAACCCAGTAATTCATCACTTACATATATTACCCAGTGCTCATGCCAACAAGTGCCCTCCTTAATGTCCATCACCCATTTAGCCCATCCCCCATCCATCTCCCCTCAGCCACCCACAGTTTGTTCTCTGTATTTAAGAGTCTCTTATGGTTTGCCTCCCTCTCTGTTTTTATCTTATTTTTTCTTCCCTTCCCCTATGTTAGCTGTGTGTTTCTTAAATTCCACATATGCAGTGAGTGAGATCAGACAATATTTCTCTTTCTCTGTTTGGCTTATTTTGTTTAGCATGATACAGTATAGTTCCATCCACATTGTTGCAAATGGCAAGATTTTATTCTTTTCAATTGCTGCATAATATTCCAATGTGTGTGTGTGTGTGTGTGTGTGTGTGTGTGTGTGTGTGTGTACCACATTTTTATCCATTCATCAGTCGATGGACATTTGGGCTCTTTCCATACACTCTATAGCTTTACAATCATTCCTGGCAAAAATAAGAAGCATTTGTTCCAGTGCCTAAACTAAACATTAAACATTTTCTCAGGTCTAGGAGAAAGAGAGGCATCCCATTCCAAATTGTCTTTTCAAGACCACATGTAGCCAAAGTAATACTGAAAAAGAAAACCAAAGTGAGAGGCTTTGGTGCATTTGTTGGTATACAGTTATTCATATTTCCTTATAATGCTTTTTATTTCTGTAAGGTCAGTAATAATGTCCTCACTTTCATTTCTGGTTTGAGTTATTTCAGTTTTCTCCCCCTGTTTTTAAGTCAGTTTAGCTGAAAGCTTCTCAATTTTGCTGAGCTTTTCAAAGAATAAACTTTGGATTTCATTAATTCTATTGGGTTTTTTCTTCTCCATTCAATTTACCTCTTCTCTAATCTTTATTTCCTATCTTCTCTTGGCTTTGAATTTAACTTGTTCTTTTCCTAGTTCTTTAAGATGTTAAGTTAGGTTTTTGATCTGAGATTTTTTTTTAATGTAGGCACTTATTGCCATAAATTTCACTCTGAACTCTGCTTTCAGCATCCCATAAATTTTGGGATGTTGGTTTTTATTTTCATTCATCTCAAAGCATTTTATAATTTTCTTTGGGATTTTTCCCCTGACCCATTTGTTGTCTAAGAGTGGGTTGTTTTATTTCCACATGCTTGTTAATTTTCTAGTATTCCTGATGTTGTCAATTTCTAACTTAATTCCATGTGATCAGGGAAGATAATTATTGAGACTTGTTTTGTGGCTTAACATATGGTGTATCTGGAGAATGTTATATGTGCACTTAGAGAAGAGTATGTATTCTTCTGTGTTGGGTTCTGTATATATGTTTAGGTCTATATATGTGTGTCAGATCTACCTAAGTTACAGTGTTAAGTCCTCTATTTTCTTACTGATCTTCTGTCTAGATGTTCTAATCATTATTGTAAGACGAGTATGGAAATCTCCAACTGTTGCTGCTGAACTATTTCTCCCTTTAATTCTGTTAATGTTTGCTTCAGATATGTTGGGGCCTTCATTGTTTGGTGTATATATGCTTATTACATATTCTTGATGAATTAAATTTTTTTGTCAATAAATGATGTCCCTTTTAGTCTCTGGTAACAGTTTTTGGTTTAAAGTTTATTTTGTTTAATATTAATATAACCACTGTAGTTCTCTTTTGTTTATTATTTGTATGGAATACCTTTTTCTGTACTTTCAGTATTAATCTATTTCTGTCTTTGGATATAGTGATTCCCTTGGAGAGATCATATAGTTGGGTCATATTTCTTTTTTTTAATGTCTATTTATTTATTTTGAGAGAGAAAGCGTACATGCAAGCTGGGGAGGAGCAAAGAGAGGGAGGGAGGTGGAGAGAGAGAGAGAGAGAGAGAGAGAAATCTCAAGCAGGTCTGTGCCACCAACACAAATTCATGAACCATGAGACCATGACCTGAGCTGAAACTAAGGGTCAGATTCTTAACCAACTGAGCTACCCAGGTGCCTGCATCATATTTCTTTATCTATTCTACCAATCTCCTGCCTTTTAATTGGTAATCTTAATCTGTTTACATTTGAAGTGACTACTGATATGGAAGCATTTACTTCTGCCATATTGCAATTTTTTTTCTGTATGTCATATTCTTTTGTGTTTGATTTTTTCTAGTGCATTGGTTCATTCACTACTTATTTCCTTTCTGTATATATTTTAGTTATATTCTTAGTGGTTACCACAAGGATTACAATTAACACCCCAAATTTATAACAATCTACTTTTGATTGATTCCAACTCAGCTTCAATAGCATATAAGTACTCTGCTCCTGTATAGCTCCATTTCCCCCTTTATGTTGCTATTGTCATAAATTAAATCTTTATACATCATATGCTCGTTAACATGGATTTATATTTATTGTTTAATGCATTGCTTTTTAAAGTAATATAGGAATCAAAAAGAAGAGTTACAAACCAAGATTAAAATATCACTGGCTTTATGTTTAACAATGTAGTTACCTTTACTGTAGTATTTCTTCATATGGCTCAAGTTACTATCTAGTGTCCTTTTCCTTCAGTCTGAAAGACTCCCTTTAGCATGTCTTGTAGGGAAGATCCAGTTTTTGTTTATCTGTCAGTGTCTTAATTCTTCATTTTGTTTTGTTTTGTTTTTGAAGGGTAGTTTTGCTATATAGAGAATTCTTGATTGACAGTACCCACCCCCTACCTTAAACATGTCCCACTGCTTTCTGGTTTCCATGGCTTCTGTTAAGAAATCAGTTGTTATGGGGCACCTGGGTGGCTTAGTCGGTTAAGCGTCCAACTTTCACTTAAGTCATGATCTCGTGGTTCGTGGGTTCGAGCCCTGCATCGGGCTCTGTGCTGACTGCCAGCTCAGAGCCTGGAGCCTGTTTCAGAGTCTGTGACTCCCTCTCTCTCTGACCCTCTCATGCTCACGCTGTCTCTCTCTCTCTCCTAGAATTAAAAAAAAAAGAAAGAAAGAAAGAAAGAAAGAAATCAGTTGTTACTCTTATTGCCAATTCCTTGTTTATTTTGGATTGTTTCTCTCTCACCATTTTCTTTGTTTTAACTTTCAACAGTTTGATTATGTGTGTTGGTTTGGATCTTTTTGTGTTTATCCTACTTGATATCCATTAAGTTTCTTGGATGTGTAGATTCACATCTTTCAACAATTTTGGAAAGTTTTCACCCATTATTTCTTCAAATATTCTTTTTCTCCTTTCTCTCTTTGCCTTCTGGGACTCCTGTAATAGATGTATTTTTATTCCTGATGGTATACCACTGGTCCCTTCAACTTTGTTCATTTTTCTTTATACTTTTTTCTTTCTGTTCCTCAGACTACATAATTTTAATTGTCCTGTTGATTCTTTCTTCTTCTCACTCAAATCTGATGTCAAACCTCTCTAGTGAGTATTTTTATTTCATCTATTGTAATTTTCAGCAATAGAATTTATATTTGGTTCCTTTTCATAGTTTTATCTCATTATTACTATTATTTTTAATGTTTTTATTTATTTATTTCTGAGAGAGAGAGAGAGAGAGAGAGAGAGAGAGAGAGAAGACAGTGTGAGCAGGGGAGGGTCAGAGAGGAGGGAGATACAAAATCCAAAGACAGGTTCCACGCTCTAGCTGGTTGTCAGCACAGAGCCCAATGTGGGGCTCAAACCCACGGACCATGAGATCATGACCTCAGAGGAAGTTGAATACTTAACCGACTGAGCCACCCAGGAGCCCCTATTATTATTATTTTAATTCGAGAGATAGAGCTTGCGAGCAGAGGAGAGGGACAGGGGAAGGGAGAGAAAGAATCCCAAGCAGGTTCCACATTCAGCGCAGAGCCTGATGCAGGGCTTGATCCCATGACCCTGGAATAATGACCTAAGCCAAAATCAAAAGTTGGATGTTCAACTGACTAAGCCACCCAGGTGCCCCATAATTTTATATCTTTATCAATCTTCTCTGTATGTTCACACATTGTCCTTTTGGTTCCTTTAGTTCTTTGTCCCTGGTTTCTTTTAGCTCTTTGAACATATTTAAGACAGTTGTTAACATTTTTGTCTGATAAATCCAAGGGCTTATCTGGGCTTCTTCAGAGATGGTTTCTGTCAATCTTTTTTTTTCCTGTAAATGGGCCATAGTTTCCTATTTCTTCAAAAGTCTTGTAAAATTTTTTTGTTGAAAATTGGTTATTTTGAGTATTATAATATAATAACTCTAGAAATCAGAGTCTACCCTATCCCCAGGGTTGCTTTATTAATTGTTGAGGACTGCAATTGTCTGTATGGTTAGTAAATCTTCCAAACTCTTTTGCAAAAGCTGTATTTCTTTTTGTGTGTGTCTATTCACAGTCTATTATGTAATCTCAGCAGGTAGCCAGAGACCTGACAGAGATTTCCATAAACACCTACAGCCAAAATACAAAAGCAAAACCAAAAATACCTGTACTCACAGTGATCTTGTTTCTGCCTCCAGGATATCGGTGCAAATGCTCTTGCCATCAGTGTAGGACCAAACTGTGGCTAAATTCAGTAAACACAACTCAAAGATTACCACCTCATGTAACCTTTCAGCACTTGACATCATCAACTACTTCCTCCTTTTTGACATCTTGGTCTCCTGATTTTCTCACCACCTCTTTGGCTACTCCTCAGCTTTGAAATCTTCATTTATTTCTCCTTATTCTTTAGGTTTTTTTTTAAGTTTATTGATTTCAGCAATCTACACCAAACATAGGGCTCAAACTCACAACCCCAAGATCAAGAGCCACATACTCTACCGACTGAGCCAGCCAGGTACTTCTGTGCCTATTCTTTAAAAGTTCCTCAGTGTTCTGTCCCAAAGTGCTATCTTTCTTTTTTATATAGTCTTACAGCTAATCTTATCCATTCCTATGCTCAAATTATACGTAAGTAACTCCAAGATCTTTATACCTAGTCACATCTCAGTCCTATATTCTAGACTCTTATATGCATAGTCTACTGGACACCTCTACTTAGTGACTTCCAGTACTTCAAATTAACTGGCACCAAAACTAAATTCCTTATCTTCCCCATCAAACTCTTCTCTCTTGTGTTTCCTATTTTCATGAAAAAATAAATAAATGAGATGGAATCCAGAGTTCTTCCAAAATAATTACAGAGGTAATGCTTGCACTCTCTGCCACCCAAGTTTTTAGAATACACATGGAAATGAATATACGGGTTTGTTTATTTAGTAAAGATTATGAGTTTCATATATATCTGGAAAAAATATTCACTCTTGCTTACCAAAGGAATGGAAATTAAAATGAGGCAGTGAGGGTTTTTGCCTATTAAACTGGCAAATATTTTATAAGTGTAAAAGATATTGCCTGCTGATGAGTTTGTAGCAAAATGAGTTCTTAAGCCAAATTTTATTTATTTATTTTTTCCAAACCAAATTTTAATTAGTTAAACTTTCTGGAGGGCAATTTAGCAAGATGTATTCAAGATGCTTGAAATCTTTTATTCCTTTGACACAGCAATTCTCCATCTAGTAATTTATCCTAAAGAAATAACTAGAGATGTGCATAAGGATTTATTTGTTTTAGTATTTTCATAGTATTAATTATGAATCATCTAAGAGTAAGAAAATTATAATTAAATTGTGATAAATTATGATATGCCCATATGATGCATTATTATATAATCATTAAAAATTTGGCTTTGAGGGGCACATGGGTGGCTCAGTTGGTTAAGTGTCTGACTTGATCTCAGCTCAAGTCTTGATATCAGGGTAGTGAGTTCAAGCCCTGCATTGGGCTTCACACTGGGCATGAAGCCTACTTTAAAAAAAAAATAGGCTTTGAAAAAATATTATAGATATGGAAAAATATGTTGCAATGAAAAGTCAGGATTCAAAGCCATGTACATGTATGGTATAGCATGTTGATATGATGAGTAAATGAATACATTCATAAAATACATTTTTTTAGATGGAAGTTTCAATTTTTGTTATGCTATCACTTGTTTTTTGTAAGTTACACTCTTATAAGAAAAAAAGATATATGAATGATAATACCACTACTACTGGGATAAAAATAAGCTTTTTTTCAGAATATATTTTTAGTTTTCAAACTTTATTTCCAAAGTACCTCACTCTTCATGCCGCTAAGAATGAAGTTCTCTCCCGTTTCCTACTCTCAGTGCAAATTCCTGGTACCTACTATTTTTAGTTTTAGAATATTTAATATACAAAGTTTTTTTGATTTACCAAAATTGTAGGATTAGTTTGAGTTAAAGAGAATAAAGTAGCATATTAGAAAGAGATCTGGTGTTATAAAGACCTGATTCTAAAGCTTAATTTAACCAGTCACTAACTCTGTGTCCTTGGGCAAATCATTTAATCTTACTGAGTTTCAATCTCCTGCACCTGATAAGGTAAGAATACTACTTCACCTCAAAGACCTGTTGTGAGGCATAGGAGGTAATATGTTAAGTTCAAAATATAACTTCTGGGGGCACCTGTGTGGCTTAGTTGGTTAAGCGTCCGACTTTCGCTTAGGTCATGGTCTCGCAGTTTGTGGGTTCGAGCCCCGCGTCGGGCTCTGTGCTGACTGCCAGCTCAGAGCCTGGAGCCTGTTTCAGAGTCTGTGTCTCCCTCTCTCTCTGACCCTCCCCTGCATACGCTGTCTCTCTCTCTCTCCTAGAAATAAATTAAAAATATATATATATAACTTCTGGCACACAGTGTTTAATAGCTGTAAAATTATTAGTGATTGTAAATAAAATATTTCATCATTCCCTTAATTGATGGACTAATACTTTCAGCATTTAATGAACATAAAGATAGAGTATTTACAGTGTATTACAGTGTAATATACATAGTAAGCCTTTGAGAAAAGCACATTAATAATAAGTTAGCTGATTAAAATGACCTGTTTTGGGGGCACCTGGGTGGCTCAGTTGGTTGAGTATCCGACTTCGGCTCAGGTCATGATCTCACAGTTTGTGGGCTCGATCCCCGCATCGGGCTCTGTGCTAACAGCTCAGTGCCTGGAGCCTGCTTCGGATTCTGTGTCTCCCTGTCTCTCTGCCACCCTTCCCCAACTTGTCTCTCAAAAATAAACATTAAAAAATTTTTTTAAATAAATAAAATGACCTATTTTCAAATTTATTGTTGATAGTGTACTGTTTTCTTTCTTCTTTTCAGGTAAAGGACTTATCTTCAGATACACTTCTCCAACAGCATGATGAGTTGGATTTGGCTTTGGATAGTTGTTACAGTGGAGATACAGTGGTCATTTTTCCAGGAGAATATCAAGCTGTGAATCTTGCTTTATTGACTGATGACATCATTATAAAGGGTTAGCAGGGCATCCTTTGCAGTCTTTCTATAGCAATGTACACTGGAAAAATTGTATAAGTATAGTTAATTAAATTATTAGAAATTGTTAATGAGTTTATGTAACACAAAAATCCCTTATGTGCCTTTCACAATTAAGATTTTCTCACCTGCTCATGAGCATATTATCTGTACAGATGACATTATTTGGACATAATGTACCAGAGCAAAACAATGAGACTACTTCTTCCCCATGATAAGGTAGCACTATATGCACAGATTCTAAAAAAGATCAAAACCAGAAAAAACAAAAAAACCTGTTCGTAATATTTTCTATTTGCTCCATCTATATTTTTACTCAAATGACTTTTTCTGTCTGTATTGCACTTCTTATCACTTTAGTAGGAAAACCCAATGTAAGGATATATTAAAAATCCTCAGCATTTTCTCAGAAAGGTTAATTCATATGCAGACTTGCTAAAATAGAAGAGTAGAGTTTACTAAATTCCTTTCAGTTTCTGAACCTATTTAGTAACTTTAATTCTGCCCTTTGACATTGAAGTAAGGATATTCCCACTGTCTGACCAAAAGAAAAGATTGAGGTGACTTAAGCTTTGCCTATCAGTTGAAAAACTGAGCAAGGGTACATGGGTGGCAAAGATGGTGGAGCGAGTGCCTCTTGATTTTGGCTCAGGTCATGACCTCATGGTCATGAGATTGAGATCTGCATCAGTCCCTGCACTGAGCTTTGTGAAGACTGCTTGGAATTCCCCACTTCCCTTTGACCCTCTCTCCTCCTCGTATGCGCTTGCTATCTTTCCTCTCTCAAAATATTTTTTTAAAAAATTTGAGCAAAAATTTCACTAGATCTTGATGACTGTAACCAGTAATATTTTGGATAATAAGGAACATATTTTTAATTTTTAAAATTTATAGCCTCCTTGAAAATTCAACTCATTATTTTTGGATTGATATTAAATGTAGCTGATTGCTTTGACTACTCTAGATCAAAATTGTGGGCATGACTGCATTAATCTTATAACCTAATTCACAAGTCTCTGCCAGTCTTTTTTTAGTTATGGTAATTTATTGTGGTTTAAAACCAGATTATGGTAAGAGAGCTTTTGTACCTTAGACATTCTGTAAATGACTGCTTGGTTATGTAATAGGAAATTTAGGAAAATATATTATGGAATGAGTATGTTGAATAAATACCATAGGTACATTTATATTGATTATAAACCATATTCTTCCATCATGGCATCAAAATATGGACAAAAGATTACATTATAGTAAGTATATAATCAGTTAACAACTGGATAATTACGTACATATTATTTATTAAAAATACATGAAAAGAGAAACAGTAATAGCAAGTATTACCAAACCACTAAAGGACTTTTAAACTTTGGGATCACTGACTTGATTATGTGTTTTTGTCTCTATGAATCAGGAGTTGGAAAGAGAGAGGAAATTATGATTACTTCTGAGCCTTCACATGACAGTTTTGTGGTGTCTAAAGCCGATAATGTGAAGCTAATGCATCTATCTTTGATACAACAAGGCACAGTTGATGGTATTGTGGTGGTGGAGTCTGGTCACATGATTCTAGAAAACTGTGTATTAAAATGTGAAGGAACAGGAGTGTGTGTTCTGACAGGGGCTGCTTTGACCATCACAGACAGTGAAATAACTGGTGCCCAGGTATTCCATTTTATAAACACAGCTTTATGTGACAATAGATAAGTCTGAGGGATCTTAGTGTGCAAAGAATAACAATTACTTCATCCCTGAATTGAGTTCTAATCAAGCTTAGAAACTGACAAAATGAGGACAAGTACAGAGCATCATAGTACGTATAGGAAAAGCGAACTGCCCAAGTCCAGACTAAGGCATTATTAGCTTTAAGTATGATTTTTAAAAATATCTAGGAATTGGTGGCTGTACAGCAGATCATGGGTCAGTTAACAGTTTACTTAAAAACAAATGAATTTGAGTCTTCAAATAACAAGCACAAACTCACTAAAGGACTGGAAGTTTCAATGAGAAGATTAAATAAAGGATAAACATAATAGGACCCTTTTATAGAATGACTTAATTTCCACTAAACTTCCACAGCATTGAGGGGTTTAGAGTATATAAAAATAAAATTTCATAACAGTGGAAAGAATTGCTTGAAGAGATTTTTGGCTGCCTTCTTGAGACTTCATTTGGGTGGGTGGGGGCAATGTGCCTCAATGAGACTATATGACCTCAACCCTCCTTCTAGGCCCAGTGATCTTCTAACACAGATAGTACTAGTTTTCAACATTTCTAACTATCTCTACAATATATCGTTACACAAACTATCATATATTTTTCTGTAACTTCGTGTGTTGAGAGTGCTAATATAGAATTACAATTTTCAAATCCAAAGAAAATTTTAGAGAGGTATATGTGTGTTTTGAGATTGTTTTATTTGCTTTTAATTTACAGGGTGCTGGTGTCGAACTGTATCCTGGGAGCACAGCCATTTTGGAAAGGAATGAAATCCATCACTGTAATAACCTCAGAACCAGTGATCATTCAAAAAGCACCTTAGGTGGAGTTAATATGAAGGTATTATCATATTTCTTAATATAGAATTGTTATAAGAATTATAGTTATCACAAAGATACCAAAATATTACTTCTATACAGTTTAGTCTAAATGTTATTATTGACTTGGAAAAGAATAGTAAATATAATTAACAATATGGTTTAAATGATGGCTGATATAAAACAGTTTTAGCCTTACAATGTAATAATTATATTCGTAGCAGATTAGAATAATTAGATTCTTAGCAGATAACTTTGATAAAGCCGATAGAACGCTTTTATAAAAAGCCTTTTAGATTTTTTCATTGGACAGATCTGTAATACGTTTTGGGAAGTAAAGCAAATTAAAAAAATTATATTAAGAAATATTTAAATCTTACTTCCAAAGTTTGTACAAGAAGCTAGACAATTAAAACATTGATAGCAATAATTTATAAGTGAAATGCTTTCCCATTCCTTTCTACTTCCTTGAATCCTACCTGTCTAGGTTCCTCTCTAGACTTATGTAGATAATGAAGCTTTTCCCTAGAACTCTAGTTTACTTATAATATTTCAAATTATTTTTGTATTACTTGAAAATTTATCATTTTCTAAATCTGAAATCATTTCCATATTTATATCAAAAGCTTCATGAGATATTGTATAAAATAAATTGAAAACTTCATTTAATAATTCTGCAGTAAATATTTTTATAGTTAATATTACATTACCTAGTCTGAAGAAAATATCACTTGCTCAAAACTGAAATTCAGTTGTTTTAAAGAAATGTGTAAATCCAAGAATTCTAGAGTTCATGTATTTTATTTTTATAGAAATTATTGAAACACTCTTTTCTTTGAATAATTTAACAGGTTCTTCCAGCACCAAAATTGAAGATGACTAATAATCATATTTACAACAACAATGGCTATGGTGTAAGCATTCTTCAACCAACTGAACAATTTTTTATCGTAGCAGAAGAAGCCTTCAACAAAGGGGCAGCTTCAGGGGATAAAAAAGACGACAGTATGCTCTCCAGGGTAATGCAGAATCTGAATTTGGAGATGAATAATAATAAAATAGAAGCAAACTTGAAGGGGGATATCAGAATAGTCACAAGTTAAAGCATCTGGATTTATGTTAACATTTTATATTTCAGATATTTGCTTAGTAAACCTCATATCCCACAGAAATAGTAGTTTTAATTAAATTCAAAACCTATTTAATTAAAAAATATTTAAACATTCTAATGCCTTCATTGAATGATTCATTTTAACCTTTTTTAATAACAGCTTTGAGATATGATTCACAAATGATAAATTCACCTCTTAAATTATATAATTCAACACTATTTGGTATATTTTTGATAAGTACCACCATCATCACTATTTAACTCCAAAACAAATATGTTTTTATTTTTTTTAAGAGAGAGCGAGCGAGCACGTGTGTGCATGTGCACATAAGCTGGGGAAGGGCAGAAGGAGAGGGAGAAGCACAAGCTCCAGGCTCAGCAATGGAGCACGAAAGCCCAACAGATCCCTTTTGAGGAGAATTAGGATTTGTCTGCCTTTGACCTAGAAAGTAGGTTGAGATAAGTGGTAGGCAGAATGACCTCCCCAAAGATATCCACATCCTAATCCCCAGAACCTGTGAATACATACCTTACATGGCAAAAGGGACTTTGCAAATGTGATTAAAGTTGAGGACCCTGAGGAGAGGAAAGTGTCCCTGATTATCCAGGTAGGTCCAATATAATCAGTACTTAAAAGTGGGAGTGGGAGGCAGGAGAGTGGGTAAAGGCGGTGAGACTAAAGAGGTGAGAAAAATTGAAAACCAGAGAGGGACTCAATCCATTGTTGCTGCCTCTGAAGGTGGAGGAAGGAAGCCAAACCCAAGGAAAGCAGTTGGCCATTAGAAGCTGAGAGCAGCCCTCAGCTGATAACCATTCAGGAAACAGCTGCAAAAAACTGAATCCTGCCAGCCATTCAAATAAGCAGGGAAACAAATCCTCTCCTGAAGCTTCCAGAAAGTTCCTGTCACCATCCTGACTTTAGCCCAGGGGGACTCATGTCAGTCTTCAACCTACATAAGTGTGAGATAATAAATTGGTGTTAAACCTTTGAAGTTGTGGTCAGTTATTACACTGGAAAGGAGAGATGGGAAGGTGAAGGAGGGAGAAAACTTGGTGAAAGATCAAATTTCTTAGAAAATCTGAAAAATGGTTTTGCATGCTGTAAGGACATGAGAATAGGAGAAAAATCAAAACAAAACAAAACACCTACTCTGAAGTGAGCCTAGGAAAAGAGAAATTGCTTGGAAACCAATGGCCGCAACAGATAAAAGGTAGGTAACCAGTGAGTGAGCAGTGTGCTCTTGCAAAGCTATTGCTTTTTGCTCACTCTCAAAAGATCCTGTCTTTGTCAATCACCTCTTCCTGAAGCCAAAAAAGGGAAGTGGAGGAAGAGGATTTGAAATGGAAAATTCCTCCTCCTATAGCTCATTACATTCATTGTAGAAAGACTGTTCTTGTTAAAGCTTCCATGGACAGTACCTGAAATTATGTCACCCAGTTAACAAGGCCTGTGTAAAAAATTAAAGACTGCTGATGAAACGAGAAAAACCTTGCCTTATTCAAATCTCAGTCAGCCTCAAGAGATTCTCTATGGCAACACAGGGTCACCTTTGCTAAGTTTCTGTATTGTTTGCCTCTTATTTTGGATTTCCTGGTCTCCTGCAGTTGAACCTAATTCTATATAATATAGTGCTGTAGTGTTGTCTTACTTTATTTCAGTTACTAGCAGATAAGTGGGAATGAATCAGGAATTAGCTATAAACTTAATTTTTTATTTATTTTAATATTTTAATTTTTATTTAATTTGGCTATAAACTTAAGTTTTTCCTACTACCTACATAGAATACCTAATGCTTACTGGACTAAGAGTATCAAAAACAATGTTTAAAACCACATTTGTTTTCGGGGTGTGCCTAGCCAACTCAGTCCGTTAAGCATCTGGGCCACCTAAGGTGCTGAAAATTTCTTAGAATATAGGCACTAGGTCTTAGGAACATGACATCTCCCACTGTACTGTGCATTCTAAGTAACAACTGCTAAACAGTTTTAAAGAATGATACTGGGGTGTCTCTGCCTGTGCTAAAGACTGAAATGAGATTTACAATACAGGACTTTTTAAGGACATTTTATCAAAGTTGCCTGGGGATGAAAATGTTAGGATTCTAGAGGTCAAAGACTGGTAGAATCAAGATTAGAAGAGTGGTGTGTGGTGTGGAATGAAAAGGAATGAATTTGGACCCCTTTCTGCCTTTTTGCAATACTGGCAGTGGGAGCGGAGACTTCCTATTCCATTACAATGTCAGTAGCAGCTAGAGCACAGCCTCAACTAAAGAGCACAATGGGACCCACAATACCAAGGCCTGCTGTCGGTTTATAAAGTAGAAGCAGTGAAACTGGCTACAAATCAAGGGACAGAGAGCCATTCCTTTGGCAGCCGTTGCTCTGATTATAGGAGCAAGTTGCCATTCTTTGTGAGACAGCTGTCCTGAAGGGTTCTCTTCTAGATTGAAGTTAACAACCAGAAAGCATTACATTTGAGGACAGGGGTAGATTTTTTCCCCCAATTATTAAAATGAAAGATAAGACTATATAAATATAGTACACTTTTAGTGGATTGAACCAAATCAGGTTCTTAAAGTGAGTACAGAAACACGCGTTTGAAGGGTCTGAGAACTAGGGAAACTTTTAAGTAAAAGAATGTTGTGTGCATGCCTTCTGATGGAGAGTCCACAGCATTCACCATATTCTCAAAGGAGCCTCTCAGGCCACAGAAGCTTCTGACCACTGATACCGGTAATATTTAAGTCTCTTTTCACATATTATTATTCAATTGAAGCCTAACAGTGGTCTTCTAACAAAATTGTATTGTGTTTTCTACAGAACATTCTCATTTGTTCTGTAGAAAACTCGGACTTTTTAACTTTTTAAATACTGAACATGACAATATAAAATTTTTGGTCATTTTTCGGATTTTGTATAAGATGCACATTTATTTTACTTAATAAAATTCTGAAGCCATTGACAGATATCATTAGAATATTAGTTTAATTTGGAAAAGCTTAGAGCTATTACTAATGCCAAAAAAGCCCTGGATTTTATTTAGATCAGAGGGTTAATCAAATCCTATTGTACTTCCTATTATTTTAATATGGAATATACTGTATAGGTTTACCAACATGAGAAGTGTTAAACACTGGATTAAATAATTTCCTTTAATGCCTCTAAATTTCTAGGTTTGAAAGGAATATGCAGTTTCAAAGTTTGGAAATTCCTGAATGACCTCCCATTAAGATTATCCTAGGGGGACCAACTTGTGCAGTTTGTGCACGACTTTTCCAGTTTTAGTACCTTCCGTGTCTCAGTCCTGGGCAAACTGGGACAGTTGGGTCACCATAATTAGTGCCCAGGAAACAGATTCTTTCCTAAAAGCAAAATTATCACTAAAGTAGTTTAATTACTGTAATCAGTTAGCTCTGATTCAATAGTAAGTTTTCCGTACGATTCAGAAGCCTTTCACACTACACCTAATAGGACAGTCTACAAATACCACATGAAGCGAACACACTAACTTGTCTTCTGGCCAAACTTGGAGACTTTTAGGCAAATCAAGTGGAATTCAGGAACCGTTTTTCCCGTCAAAACCAAAACCCGTCTCTGTTTCAGTGTAATTCATAATCCCGTTTTTGGTGGTGTTTCTCTTATCCCAATTTTGTCAGGAAACTGGCTTTCAAACATGTGCTTTGCCACAGTTGATGTCCTCTTTCTAGATGTCTGTGCTGACCCGGAGCTGACACAACTGTTCATGGTCTCCTGGTCTGTTTCTTTGGCATAGGTGATGAGGTCCAGAGGATTTTTATGTGCACACTCATAGGAGACCCCATCAAACTGTAGCTGTTGCTTAAGGACACAGCGCTGACATAGCCTCTTGACACAGACTCTGAGGAGCATGGCTTCCTGGAACTGGCACCTCCGCTTATTCCCCTTCTCTCTGGGCCCAAAGGCAACTCTACAATTCTCTTCTAGAACACCCTCACCTCAAAGAAAGCTATTGACTGAGACAGCACTGCTACAATCTTCAAACTGTTCTGCCCAGATCACGAGACCCCAAAGACCACCGAGGGGCCGATTGCGATGCAAGCACACGAGGGTCTTTATTCAAGCTCGAGCAGGCACTCCAACGCACCCTGACACAGCGGTGATGGTATGGAGCCCCGAACTCAGGGCCGCAGGGCTTTTATTGTGGTTACAGTGGAATTCGGGGCTGTCCAGCTTGGCAGTCTCCGGATAGGTTGAGTTTTAGCACATGCTGTCTCGTCAGTACCCGATTGGCTTGGCCCATCTGGCTTGACCGCAAACTGCCAACAGGAACGTCTTGGGACATAGGCGCCTCTTTTAAACTGATTGGCTGCTGCTGTCGTTAGGGAAGTAACTAAGGGCAGGCTGCCTAAGTACTTCCTGCGGTTTTTTGGGTTTGGGCCTAGTTCACCCTCAAGATGGAGGTTTTTTTCCTAAAATGGAGTCAGTTAGGTTTACGTCTCACAAAACTTGGAAGTACACAGTGAAGACGCCATCACCCAACAGGTCTATTTTCATCCCTGCCTAAATTTCTAGCAGGGCAGGCCCAATTTTATCAGTGCCAACTTTCCCTACACCTCCAAACCCCGCTGTTGTGATCTTTCTTCCCAATCCTTTCCGTGTCTAGCCCCTTTCATCTCCTGAATGGGGAAGGGGGGTGGGGTGGGGGCTTAATAATCACCTCTGTTCTGGGAATCGCTTTCCAGTCATCTTGCACCTGCAACATCCTTAAACTGAATATTCTCTTTGTTCTAGGCAGATGTAGAAGGATGTTTGAAAAAGGAAACACAGCACATTGGTTGATATCTCCAGGTATTTTTTTTTATTTTTGAGAGAAAGACAAGGGGGTGGGGGGAGACACAGAGTCCAAAACAGGCTCCAGGCTCTAAGCTGTTTGTCAGCACAAAGCTCAACTCAGGGCTTGAACTCATGAACCTCTGAGATCGTAACCTGAGCCAAAGTCAAAAGCTTAACAGGCTGAGCCACGAGGAGCCCTAGTATCTCCAGGTATTAATATGCCACAAAATCCTCCTCCACATGGCCTTCTGCTCCATGTGTCTGATGATTTTTTCAAAGGAATGACTTCTGGAGGTTACAATGGATTCTTCTGACAATTAAAACCAACTTGACTTCCACTTACAGCCGTGACAGTCTGATGGTTGATTTTCCTCCCCACTCCCATGCAAACAACTAGAAAACCAAATTACCTATTTAAAAAAACCCTACACACACAAAGCTGTTATCTCCATACATGTAACTAGTAGATCACAGCAGAGGAAGGAAGAGCCAAGCAAGCACAAGCAGTTTCATGGAGCTCAAAAGACAGAGGCTGTTTTAGGGAAGGCAGCTAGAATTTGTGGAGCAAAAAGACAGGCAGGAAGGAGCCACAAAGAAAAGAGCTCTGGAAATCTGCCTAGGCATTTCCTTAGGTTTTTAGCCAAAGACTAAAAGATTATTAGAACGATGCCTAATTGCTTTTTTCATGTTCTAGAGAATGTAATCTGACCTCTCAGCCATTCTGGTCATCTTTTGATTTCTCACTCATAGTTACACTTGTTGGAGAAAGAAGTACCAGATGAATGAGGTATTACTGAATGTATGCCTTCTGTGGGAGTTTTCAGCACATGTGCAAAAGTAAGAGAAAGCATGGTCCACTGATGAGGCTAAAAGCTCAGTATGGTTGGGAAGTAGGACTGAGGCTGGAGATGGAGAGGGGAGAAGGGAGAGAAGCTTCTATTCTGAAGGCTCACCAGGAGTGGGTGGCGGTGGTATGAGACTTGTATGGGAATGTTTACTCCAGCTGTAGCATCACTGCACTTCCAAGTGAACACAGGCCTGAAGGGAACAGGCAGTTGGTTTACGAAAGCACAACTGGAAAATGTTTTGGGAGAACAGACTACATCCATATGGCAATTTATAAGGCTTTGGCCTAAAGCAGCTAAATCTCCTGTGATTACAACCCCCCCCACAGATGAACAGGGCAACACAGTACAGGATGGGGATAGGGCACAGGGTGAATTAGGTGGTTCTCTTCAGTCTGGAGAGTGCGGAGTTCTTGGTGTCTGTGCGATATCCAAGCAGCAGTTGTTAATATGATCTGATGCTCAGAAAGGAAATCGCAGTCAGAGATACAATCTTGAGATCTGCAGCTTTAAGACATGAGGCTAATTCTACTCAATCCAAAGCCTTTGTAATCTCTCCTGTACTGTGCTATTTCTCAAGTCAGAAGCGTGAAAATTTATTGAAAACCATATAGTGTTATAAATGTATAAATATCTCTACTAAAATCCATTGATCCATTGGTGAAGCTTCATTTAGCTTTGACTTCTAACCGTTAAAGAGTTTTGTGGGTTAATTTTAAAATTCTAATTAAAATTAATTTTTACACTACAAACTAACTAAAGAAAAAGCTAACCCTGGTCTTAGATTTTTCAAAGAAAAAGCTTGGGGAAAAAGTCAAAATGTTCAGCCCTAGGTCAAAAGTTTTATTCAAGTGCAGAGGTCCATGTGAAATTGTGTACTGGCCAGAATTTGCTGTAATAACAATTCCATTTCAAGACTATTTATTCTAACTACAACATGTAGGAACTATCACTTGGTATACATTAGAAAACTGAAAGCACAATTTTTCCTGTGAAGCTTAAAACTAATAGATGTAACTGGCACTGTAAAATAAGTCTACTGTATAAGGTCAACAATGAACTACATGGCCAGTATTTGGTATAATACTTTATTTTCTATTGTAGTAAACTAAAGCCAAGAAAATATCAAGTTAATTTTAAGGGCAAATCTTTACTCCTTAAAGAAAAAATACAAACTGTGGTACTTTTATAACAGATCATTATATTTTACATAATATAAACAAAACCACTAATGGATCTAGCTATATGCTTGGTTTCCTTAAACTATAACGAACCACACAATGGATGGAAAATGGGTTTACTTACTGGCATCAAATAAACTTGGGAAAATGGGTAGCATGCAAAAAAAAAAAAATTTTTTTTTTTTTTTTTTTTACTGTCTATGGATGGGAACTGACATAACCAAGCTTTAATAGCCCCCACCACCTCGTCCTTGTCCAAAGTAACCACCCCCAAATCCCCCTCTCATACCCCCCTGCTGGAATCCCCCAGACCCTCTGAAGCCGCCGCCACCACCCCCTCTGTAGTCTCCTCCTGAGACACCTCTGAAGCCACCTCGGGCACCTCCCCTATAGCCTCCACCAAAGCCAGACCGAAAGGAGTTGGGGCCACTACCAAAGCCGCTGCCACCAAAGCCTCCACTACCACCACCATAGCCTCCGCCACCTCCGTAGCCTCCGCTGCCATAGCCTCCACCACCATAACCAGAGGTTCCCCATCTATATCCACTTCCGTTGTCATATCGAGCCATCTTGGGAGGACGTGGACCATCTCCATACCTAGGAAAAGTACAAAAATCACCGTTTTAGCAAAGCATCCGTAATACTTCTTAGGCACTTACAAAAAATAAACATTTAGTCATATTTGAAAATTTAATACATAAAGGGAACAGGCCAAGTGCACAAATGCAAACTGAAATGAACTGAAATGAACTAAACTGTTATTCCAAAACAGGAGGATGTATCAACTAATGGTAACCATCTGTTTTTCTAAAGTTCTTTCTGGTTCATTCTCAAAGATCTTTATTTTTGGCCATATGTCCTTACAACTTAAGCTAGTTTGCTTTCACTGAGGCAATGCCTATACAGCATTCTATGAAGGCAATAATACGTGTAAAGAAGAGATTGCTGGAGTTGGCAATCAGTTATTTGATCTTTATCACCAAGTATTTTCCTTCATTAACTCTGAAATATGTTTTTGAAAAATGTCTGTGGGGATTTATTTTCACCTACATCTGTTTCATGTGGCAAAACAATAAAAATGAGGGGTAATGAAAACTGCATAAATCAGATGTCTCACCAACAGCCTCAATGCAGCATACCCCAAACTGCTTACTCCTCCTTCGCAGCTTTTCTGAGAGACTAGCACTATGAATTCAGCAGCCGTCCGGGACAGAAACGTGGCTGGGGTCTGTCTTCATTCTTTCCATGCACTACCCCCCCCACTGCAATCCATCACCAGTTCCTCCCAACTCTCCTGCAAACCCATCTAATCCTCGCTTCTCTCCATCTCAGTTCTCCCTACTGTGATTGAGGCTATCATTATATTCACGCAACCCAGACTTTTTCGTGTATTTATCCCATCCTTTCTACATCTGGACTTTTGTCCTTCACAAAGCAGATTATACGTGAAGCCTCCTTAATCACTCTCTCTCCTGCCGAAAGTAAGCTCTCCTCTCCTAAACACCTATGAGCACTGCAGTTGTTATCTGCCTGTGACAATTATCTACCTTTCTTTTTGAAGACTCTTCTCAGTAATTTTTTATATATTTGACCCACTGGAAAGGGCAAAGTATAGCACGATAAATAAGAGCATTGTTTTAGGAGTCACTACGGTCTTAGTCTGAACCCAGTCCTACCATTCACTAGCTGTATGGCCTTGGGTCTGAACTTCTCTGTGCCAGTTTCCTTATTCATATTAACGGGAACAGAGATCTATCTACATCACAGATAGATCAAATATTAGAAAAGCACTTAAGCACAGTGTCTGGCACACAATGAATACTATCTATATGATTAATAAATTTTAAAAAGTAAATCAGTTGTAACAAAATGGGACCCAGAATCCATAAGGCACATAACAGTTCTATATATTAAAATTATAATAGTTTATAACCAAATGCAGTAAGTGATCCTTGAAATATTAAGAAATATTTTTGGGTAACTAGAAAAACTTTAGTATGTTTGTATATTAGATAATATTATAACACTTAAACTTTTGGGGTGTGATCACGGTATTGCAGCTATGTGCTTTAAAGATACACTAAGTATACCAATGTAATATACTGTAACCTCTGCGAGTTAGTCACAAAGGATTAAACAAAAGCAGGTGGGTCTGTGCACAGATAAATGAAAGCAAGTGGCACAAGATGCGATGATTAGGGAGTTTAAGTTATGTGACTATATGGGTTTTTCACTGTACTACTATTCCTCTGCCTTCTCTGTAGCTATCAAATATTTCCAAATAAGTTGTGGGCAAGTAAAGATTAAAAAGGTGAAAAAAAGTGAACCAAAGACACAAATTTTAAGAATTATGAGAAATTTCACCCTTCAAGATACATTTTTCTCTTTAAAAAGTTTATTCATTTTGAGAGAGAGTGAGAGCAAGCTAGGTAGGGGCAGAGAGAGAGAGAGGGAGGGAGAGACTATCCCAAGCAGGCTCTATGCTGTCAGTGCAGAGCCTGACTTGAAGCTGGCACTCAACAATCCATGAGATCATGACCTGAGACAAAATCAAGAGTTGGAAGCTTAACCAACTTGAGTCATCCAGGCATTCCAAGATATTCACATTCTTTCATTTTCCTAAGATAAACCTTGAGGCTTTTCATTTGAAGAAGTGGCAATTTAACACCCCATCAACATTTTTTTTGCTAGAGGTGGCAGAACAGTACTGTGGAAAGAGAACGGTCTGGACTCTGTTACTTTCCGGTCATGTGACCCACCCTTGACTCTATAAGTACTTTCAAGGTCCCTTTCAAACTCCCAATATATGCACTGACATAATATATCAGTAACAGAAACAAAACTTAGTAACATCTTTCTGAGTGTGTTAACCAGCTTTATATTTCATATTCAGTGTAGGTCTAGAATTTTAACTTAAAATAACCAGGTCTCTAATAGTTAACTGTGGGGATTTTAGGCCAGTATAAGATTACTGCCCTCTGGGCGCCTGAGTGGCTCAGCTAGTTAAGCATCTGACTCTTGATCTCAGCTCAGGTCATGATCTCATGATTTGTGAGATCAAGCTCCCATCAACTCCATGCTCACAGCTTGGAGCCTGCTTGGAATTCATTCTCTCCTCATCTCTCTGTCCCCCCACTCTCATGTTCTCTCCCTCTCAAAATAAATAAATAGTTAAAAAGAAGAAGAAAAAAAGATTACTGTCCTCAGCTTGGTTCAAAGAAAAGTTACTGCAGTACTCACCGCGTACTGCCAATCATGAGGTTGATACCGGCAGCTGATGGCCTAGAAATCTGGCGGATCATGTTCAGCATATGCTCATTAACAGGGTCCAACTGGCTGATGATATTAGGTTGTTTGGTTACTTCAACAACCAGGGCCTCCATGGCTGCCCGGAGAGCAGTGATACAGGCAGCAGCCTCATGAGATATTTGCAGTCTAATCCTAAAATAGAGAAAAACGATAAAGTACAAGAAGGGGACACACAGCAAAAGACTACTGTCTCCTGATTTCATACATGGTATCTGAGAGAATAAATTTAACTTCTTAACAACTACAGGTATGAAGAATGATAACCATCTACACTAACTTTTTAAGACTCACTGCTAGCTACTGGAAGGTACTGTGAACCCATAAGTCTTTCAAGCAAAATACTGTTAGGTTAGCAATGTAGATCACTTAGCTTCAATAAAAAATGGAAGAAATAACAAACACACTGTTGGAATGTTACATATGACTGAGCCTACAGACTGGTCACTAAGATCTGTTCCACTTTTGTCAAGTGCTAAATACTACATGCTTACCAGTAGTCTCTAACCAACATACAGAATACACAAAAGAGATATCCAAGTTCCAATTAGATTCTAATTCCTTAGGGTAGTGTTCATGGGGCAGATGTAACTCCAATGCCTAATGCATTTGTTTCTTCTAGTATAGTTCATTTATGACTACTGAGTATAAACTACCAAGAGATACCACTCTCCAATAAAAGACAATGTTATAAAGGACCTCACTTGTGTCATGCAATTGTCATGTTTCACAAATTAAGTTAGACTGAGCAGCTGAATCCCATTACACCTCAACTTTAAGAATGCAATCTGTACAGTTTGTAGTTCACATCTGAAAATCCATACCAGTCATCCACAAGCACAATCTGCCCATCAGACTGGACTTTCTTGGAGGCAAAGAGAAGCAACTGCAAGGGGGTGACTAAGGTCATGCCTTTAGCAGAGATGGCTCGGGTTCGAATCTGCAGATGGAAAACGAGGCAAGAGGAAACAGATGACACTCTAACCGCCAAATAATGATAATGAACTATGCTTTGAAAGTTAAAATTCATGTTTCCACTGCACTTCAATAAGTAATGACAACTTAGATTTGCAATGCTAATTTTTCTAAAACCTTTTCTTACCTTTTCACCAAAAACAAAGAAGGGAGATGGGTACTTCATGTCTTGGCTGCTGAAAGGACAATTAACAGATGACTTGTGGATAAGTGCATTACGCCCTTCAGTGGTGAGAATCTTTCTCTTTTCCTTATGATAGCACACATTAGGGTACACCCCGAAAGCCAGGAGAGAGATAACAACATCCAAATTATTGTCCGGTCCGGTGTTAGTAAACACTTGTGTCAACAAGCAATCTGTTAAGACGAATGGGGTAAAACATCAGACATCTGGGTAATGATCCTCATATTGCATGTAAACTAGTTAAGAAAATTAGGAGAACTGACTCCTTCCCGGTCTTTCTTCAGATAACCTGCTTGCCTAACTTCCTCTCTTCTCAGAACTCTTGCACCCACATCAAGTTCAAGGAGAAACCCTGAGTCTCCACAACAAGAAACCTAAAATACCTGTATTTTCTTATACAGACTCAACCACAACATAAGCCTGGAATGATTACTTAACTACAAAAAAACAACACCCCTCCATGTACAGCAGTTTAATGATCTGCCCTCAGAATAAGAGCTAGACCAAAAAGACAACAATAAAATATTACACCTGTTGTTCTTAAATAGCCATTCTTTCTAGAGAAGATGGATTCAAGAGCTCAATTCCCATATGAAATATAACAGCTGGATTACTCTTTCTCCATCACTCATCCAAGCCCTCTTACCTGCCACACATGAAAACCTTAATTAAAGCCACTTTAAAATTTAATATGGTAAATTTCATATCTACATGCGAACATATGGGCAGACTGATCACTACAAACTGCTGAGGTAATTCAACAAAGCTCATTCTAAAACTGCTAAAACCTATGCCACTGTTCTTTATAAAAGAGACAAAAATCTCTAAAATAGTACAATTTTAAAACATCTATTAATCATCTATGTGTATCACAACCTTTTGCTTCCTTTTTTAAAAGACTGAATAAAGGTGAAAAACATTATCATTATGGTTCAGAGAACTCAGACATAGCTAAGAACACAGAAAAAGCACAGTGTCTAAAGTCTGAACCTAAAATATACTGCACTGTCAATGTGCACACACTATATTAACATCCTTCAGGGAGGTTTTAAGAATACGAGAGTCACACCTTCTGGAAATCCGGAATTAATCAGAATCTCTTTGAGCTGAACTTTGGCTTCCCAGGTCATTCTTAGCGTGGCCATATTGAGTCTCTTGTGCTCACAAAAACGTATCTCTGCTTCTTCTCCACCCATTCTGAAACAGACAAAGAGTCATTCTCAAAGCCCAGTATTGCATTAGAAACTAGAGACAGTTCTCACATCTTACAACTCTCTTCTTTCAAACCCATACCTAGCATCATCCCAAGCTTGGAAGACTGATAAAAGGGCCACATGATCAGAAAATCTGTTTCCGGCAAAATTTCTATGAACATAACCCAGTCGCTTTCCTTCACTGATGAACGGCTCCGGAAAGCAGGTGGCAGCAGAAATGGTACAGACGGCGTCTCCCACGCTGAAAGAGACCAGAAAATACAATCTGATCACACTCTTGTTCTAACAGTTCACAAGCAGTACTGTCACTTTGGGTTAGAGCCTTTATTGGCTATGATACTGCTTTATTAGCAGTGAAACTGGCTTAACAAAGAATTTTTACAGCTGCTCTCTCCAAAAGCAGAAAGGGAAAAAATTTAAGAGCTGTGATATTAATGGATGCACCGTAACCATAAATTATAACCAAGTATTATATTTTTCCTTTCTTTATTCTCTTCTCCATCTTCTCATATCTTTTCATCTTCAAAATTTCCTGATAAAATACACCTGTTTTCCTAGTGTGATTTCTCTTTCAAAGACAACTTACTTAAGCCCCTGAGAGGAACTGCACTTCTCTTTTGAGAAACTTGAGCTCTTTCCCCCAACAAGTGAGGCCCAGGTGTCTACCCAGGAACCATTCATTGTCACCTCATACTTTCCTCAGTATATACAGTAGGCCGCTTCTATGTCTGAGAAGCAGTTTTGTTTTCTGAGCCCATCCTGTTTTTTTACAGTGAAGGGAATAAGATTCTGAAATTGTTCTGCCATTTAAGTATCAACAATAAAACAATGCACTTACTAGAAAATACACCCCATTATCATCATTTTGCCAAAACGAGGCTCAATGGGGAGTTTAGCCAGGATTCGTCCCAGAGGAGTCAATTCATCATTGGCATCTAATGCATCAAGTTCTGTGGGGAGAGATGTTTGTGAGCAGAAACAGTAATGAATGTCCCTTTAACGGAAGCAAAGATGAAACATTTCCTTACAGGTTAAGGTTAGTTTTTATTATCTGTCAAGCCAACTGCGAGCACCATGCCCAGAGCCAACAATTCTCCTTACTCAAAAATAGAACAAAAGCAAATTTGGGAGGAGCAGCTAATAAGAAGAAAGTACTAGAATCAGGCACTGTAGATTGTGAAGCGGAATACAGTCCACAAGAACTCTATAAATGCAGTAAAAATGATAGTAACAGCATTAAGTACACATGTCCTAACAAGTCTAATACCAACTACTGAATTTTTAGAGAGATGAGATCTAAAGTCTAAAGTTCATAGTAACAGACGAGCACTAGATTTGAAATTCAAAACCAGATTCCCCTGGCTCCAATGAATGACCTTACTTTTTCTCCATATGATGCCACTTTTATGATGGGGTTACAAAATATATATAAAGATTTTAAGAGATCTACATAAACTACTGTATCGTGAGTAACTCATATTCTGATCGTTAAAAATTGGTTAAGACTTGTATTACTCCCTTCTTACTTCATATTGCTAATTTTATAAAACTGACCACACAAAATACATAAAGCAACACTTGAAGTATTATCACAGTCCTGCTGATTGTATCTCGATTCATCCGTTACATGTTAGTTGCAGGACAAGACAAATGGGATAATTTACATGTACTACGTAGGTAGTAACTGCAGCTACCTCTAAGAGTGTGCTCTGCTTCGATCACAGCATCCAAAGGTGGAGGTTCAATTGCCTTGGCCAGGAATTGGCCAATTCCTCCCAGACGCAGAAGTTTTATGCTCAAAGCAATTTCATGCAATGGTGTTCGGAACATTTCAGGTGTCATGTGGGTTTCAAGTCTGAGAGGAAAAAAATAGCATAAAATAACCATCTTCCCATGTTTGTTTAATAAAATCTTTGCGGAGAGATAATCAGGTTTATAGAGCTCTCCTCCCCTCATGCTTTTACAACTATCAAAGCATGTTTTATATTTGCTGCAAAGACTCTCTGGACAAGACCCTCTTAACTGAGCAGTGTCTTATGACTTTATACTTATAGCTTGATGTTATTTTCATCTGAGGCATTAGTGAAGAATGATGAAAAATTATCCTGAATCCTTCATGTTATTACCCACACTTAGGACTTCTTCAGGTCCTGCCTGCTGACAAACATGGGTTAAACAGTAGCTCGACAGAGGGGAGGGTACAAGGGGAGGAAGAGGAAAAATGGGTTAAGGAGAATGATAGAGTTTTCCAGTTATGGGTAAGTCACAAAGGTCGGAGGTACAGCAGAGAGTATATCTTCAATGGTACTATGACAGTGTTGTGTGAGGACAGACTATAGCTACACTTGTGGGGAGCACACCATAATATATAGAGCTACTGAATCACTGTTGTACACCTGAAACTAATGTAACATCAGGTGTCAACTATACTCAAAAACAAATGAGCACCTGGCTGGCTCAGTCAGTTAAGCATCTGACTCTTGATTTCAGCTCAGGTCATGATCTCACAATCATGAGATCCAGCCCCATGTTGGGCTCCATGCTAGGTGTGAAGCCTGCTTGGAATTCTCTTCCTCTCTCTCCCTCTATGCCTCCCACTCTTGAAAATAATGCCCATACAGTCTCCCTGTAAAAAATTAGTAGTAATCAGGTAACCACTATATAAACATGCCATCATTGACAATTTTATTCTTGCCACAATCTTGTTATGAAAGACAAATACCCTCTAATATACATAAGTGGAGACATTTATGTACTCTTGAGTTCATTAGGTTCATAGCAGGGCAGGGGAATGGGATGTATGAAGGGGTAAAAAAAATCCTTAATTCAACTGGTCTCACCTCTCAAAACGAGCTCGGCTACACAGGTGAAAGCAGAATCCAGGACGAACGCGGCCAGCTCGTCCTTTCCGCTGCTCAAGGTTAGTTTTGGATGCCCACACTGTAGCATAGTTGGTCATATTGTTATGAGCAGTGAACAGCTTCACCTTCTGCCTAAATAGGAAAAAGTGGTTAAGTCTAAGACTCATTTGTATGACCAGCATGTAACTATCCTATTTCCACTAAGGGGTGGATGCTTTCCAGTTAATTACACCAACAAAAAGCCTATCTGTAAACAGGACCAGTAAGAACTTGACTGCATCCTCTGATCTGTCAACCTTCTAAGAGGGAAAAAGAACACATATGTGCCACACATGCTTGACAGTCTTAGCCAAGTTACTAATACTAACCTTTCTATGCCTCATTTTCCTCATCTGAAAATGACTATAATACTTTTACCAACCTCACAGGGTTTTTACTTATAAACATTAAGTGAATGAATGAACTCTGTAAAGCACGCAAATAGGATCTGACGCATACATACAAGTAAACGATAATGATTCAAACCAACTCTATTCCAAAGTTTAGTTTTACTTCCAGGCTACCTATGATCTAAAAGTTATGTGCTGATGCAGAATTTGTGGAACTTCTGATGACCTCACCAAGTGTGCCTGCATTGTCTTTCTGAACCCCTGAACAACCCAGGCAGGGTTGATCCACATTAGGCAGCTGGCACCAAGTGACTGGAGGAGGCCCAGAGAGCTGCGTGCTCCACACCAGTCCCTAGAGCAGGCACTGGCAGATCTCTCTCAACTGCTAGGACAGATTGAGGGACTATGTGGAGAAGGCATGGGGCACAAGCTGACCGGACATAATAACAAACTTTTGACTTTTTCTTCTTTCTGGGTATCTTGTGTACTTTATCTGTACACAACGCGTCCCTGTGTATTTCTTAGAATCATCACATACCAAATATGAAGTTTTTAAATTCTTAAGTGAATGTCTCATAGATAGGATATTTTGTCATAAGATAAATATTGGTCATCTTTATACACTAAACAGCATGCTACTGTATGGCAGTGGTCAACGGAAACACCCAATGAGAAATGAGCAAACGTCAGCAGACAAGAGGAGTGGGAAGCTCAGAAGTTGGTGGTATTAAGCTTTTCACTTTCTACTAAAATAGGCTTCCGATAAATCAACACCAAGAATTATTAATTAGCCTATAACCCAGTAAGTATAGTGCACAGTAATTTTGATAGTACAAGAACACAAAACTTCAATTAAAAAAAAAAAAAGGCATTTCTGATTCTGATCCTAGATACTAACATGGAACATTCTTCAGATTTATTCTAGGCAAATAGATTCTTTGGAAACTTACTTGCAGGAGTCAATGACATAAACAACATCATTTATGGTAATGCTAGTCTCGGCAATATTTGTGGACAAAATAACCTGTGATGAAATATTAAGAAACATTATACTTCAGAAAATATTTTCCTACTATGCACTTAAAGGAACAGATTTGCTTATGTAACAAATGACAAGAGAATTACAGGAGCCTTAAAAAAATCATTCACCCACTGCCTAATGAAAAACTTGCTAAACTCACAAAGAGAAGAAGACCCCTTCTTTCCCTCTTCAATTTAGCTGGATTATAATTTTTTAGGAGTAGCTCTTTGAAGGCCTGTAACATCTGCTTAGAATCTATGGAACTTCCAACCCCGTAAGTGTAAATGTTTATTATTTACCTTGGTTACTCCACTTGGTACAGGATCAAATACTTTGCGCTGTTCCTCTCGAGGAATCTGCGAATGCAAAGGTAGAATCTGATACCTATGGCTTCCTATAAAAAAAGGAAAAGTTAAAGTTAAAAATAATAGCGTATTTTAAAACTACTCTACATAATGCATATTCAAATTTTATTCAAATACTGACACAACACATTTTGTTTTCACACTGGCTAGGGCACAAGCAAAAATATTAATTTTTCACTGTCAAATGTGTGAGAATTCAAAGAATCATACCAAAATGTGGATTCATCTCCAAATGCTTTTGCATGGTATAAATCAAATTCCAGCCAGGCAGAAACACCAACACCGCTCCAGGGACATTGAGGGTCTCAATGTACTTGAGCAGAGCCTCAATGAGTTCAAAAGGGGTTTCCTTTTCATTCAACTGTGCCATGCTCATCCTTGTTTCTGGACCGTACTCATCACCACAGATCAAGTTGCAATTTGCCTGCAAAAATTGGGAAATATATTTTGAATGGTCTCAATTACAACGGCTCATGAGGTGTCTCTTAGATATGTCCTTCACATTCAAGTAACACCTAATGTCCTTATTAATTCTAGCTGATTAGTCAGATCTGCATACAGAAGAAGTTTAATTTCCAAAAATATAGAACCTACTACATTTATTGAGATACTGAATTTTTCTCATGACCTACGTATGGGAAATACATAGGCAATGCCAAAATTCAAGCACAAGCTCTTAAATTTGATTCTGCAACTTTGAATGGCTCTGTCTACCCAGTATTATTTCTCTCATGACTTTAACTGTTGATGTCTCAAAAATATTTTCCTTACTAAGTCCTATGATCCTGTGCATCAATTAACATATAATTACTTTACTTGTACGTAATACCTACCTGTAGAATTCCCAGAATCATCTCATACCAATTTGAAGTCTTTTAATTTTTAAATCAATGTCCTGCTGGCAGCTCATCTGATCATTTATTTCTAAACTCTTGATTTTCAGCTCAGGTCATGATCTCATGGTTTTTGGGTTTGAGCCCTGTGTGGTGCTCTGCATGGACAGCACTGAACCTGCATGCAACCCTCTCTCTCTCTGCACCCCAACCCCTCACTCTCCCTCAAAATAAAAATAAAAAAGTAACTGAATTTTCTAGAAAGTCTGCTTAATAATCAGTGATAAACCAAACCTTTAGTAATGAGAAACAAAGTTGTTATAATTGGTCTTTTTTTTCTCCTGATAAACTTTCAAAGCTGCTCTTAACTTACACCCTCAAGCCTTCTGATTAAAAATATCCCAGATTACTTCCTATTAAATTCTGCTAAATTGTCTTATAGTATTTACTCTGTTCAAATTTCCAGATACAAGATACATTTTTGTATTATTGATTGAGCTCTCAAAATAAATGTCGTTTTTCGTTCTGGTTTCTCCTTAGGAAATCCCTCGAGACTCCCTGATTTAATACTCTCCATCTGATAATGTCATCACCATACAGTTTAACTAGGATAGCTGCTGCTGTGAAAAACGTTACTGTATGCAGAGATCACATGGAGATCTTGTTCAATGTACATTCTGATTTAGTAGAGCTGGGGCCAAGCACAGACTGCCTCTCTACCAGCTTCCCAGGAACTCTGGCCCATGGCAAATGAAACAGCAAACTCTTATAAAATGGAGTTATTTCTAACCACACGTGGCCTTTAAACATCTTACTCTTTCCTCTTCCTCCTTTTGACCTTTCTCCAGAGATGATTTAACTTTTGCGGTATGAAAAGAGCTGGTCACTGAACATGGAATTCTTTAGAGTGTCCTACATCAATTAATTGAAAAATAGACATGATAGTTTTTAAAAAGGTTTTCTATAATGCTAACTCATTTCAAGTTTTTACTTTAATCATTCTGTTCACAGCAAGAACAACCTGTCCCTAATGAAAATTTTCCATGAGATTCACTTACATCATCATCCTCAAAACCATCATCATCCTTCTCCTTCTTCTTCTTGTCTTTTGGTGGAGGAACAAAGTGGGTCATCTGAATACAGTCTTCCAAAAAATATTCTGCCGGGATAATCCAGTTGGATAAATACAGTCACTTTCAGAATGGAACAGTCTTCAAAACTCATTTTCTAATTCGTAACTCAAAATTACCTTATTACCCTTCAATATGATTTTCACAACTGGCAAGAAACTCCAGTGTTAATAACCTCTTTTTCCAAATTTACTGTTCTAATCTCCTGGGCCCTGAAGGAGGGTGAAGTGTCTCTCATACATGTTCCCACTAATCCAGGTAGGGTATCCAGTATACACATAATCAAACGTTTGTGGAATGGCTATAGGGCACATGCACTGTGTTGTATACTCCCATGGTATGGCAGTTAGATATGGAAAGAGATGTCTATACAGTAATATATCGTAGTCCATCATTCCTCTATCAGGATGTACCCATAAAATGGACTCCCTTTAGTTATTACTCTAAAGAGGGACATCACCAAAATTGGAATATCTGATCGATCAATTATACTCCTGAGGTTCTCTGCCAGGGTAAGAAATATCTCATAATCTATAAACACTTCCCCTCTATATAATAAGAGCCCTAAGTGCTACTCATCACATATCAATAGTACATACAACCACATGACTCATCACTGATGTTAAACTTGTTCACCTGAGGAAATGTTCATCAAGTTACTTCAAGGTAGTACAAACAGTATATATTTAAGAAAATACAAGTATACTCCAAGTTACTGTGAAGTTACTTTTGTTTCTCCCTTTCTACACTCTATTCTGTGGAAGAAAGTCACTAAGCACAATGCACTCAAGGGATAGGGAGGTATAAGTCATTTTTTTGAGGTAAGAAGCAGAGTATCTATGCAAATTTTTTGGAATTATTTCATATGAGATCTTTGTTACCTATTTATTTATTCAACAATTGTACAGACTCATATGCATTTATTTTATCCCCTAATTCAGTACTTGCGTTCCATCCCCCCCTCTGCCCCCCAAATTATTGCAGCTCTTTCCGGTTGGGTCCTGTGTCCCTGTCTCCATCACTGTGGTCAACAGAGCTAGGAAATATACACATGTACACTCATCTGTGTATCCATATATAACTGTAATGATCTCTTTGTCTATTCACTTGTATCTGAGCACGACTTCTTACTGATTGTCTCCAACTGTAATCCAATACCACCTGGTTTATACAAAGCTTCCCTCCTCCTTACCCATACCGTCTCAACTCCAACAGTAAACCTGCCTCTCCCATCCGCCATCCACTTATTTTTTCATTCTCAATATACATGTAAAGCAGTTTTAGAATTATCACCCTGTACCCTCACAAGGTACAACTGCACTGCCTTTATTTTAGAGCTAATCTTACCTTGGAATTAAAAAAAACAGCATCCTAAATAGCCATTTAACAAACTTTTTAGCTTATTTTCATGTCCTCAATTTGTGCTAGAATCCATTTTTTAAAACTAAGCTATTTGAGGACTATCCTAAAAAAATGATGCTAAAATATTTAGAATAAAGTAAAAGAGTGTCTTAACCATCAGAAATAGTCTTCAAACTTTCACGTTAATGTCATTTTAAAATATGCCTGCTGTGGCTCTATGAAAGATTCTCTCCTTAATCTGACTCTGGCTGCTTACACTTCTTAATAGTATTATTTCCCATAAACATCTATAAGCTATAGTGATTTACACTTGACTGTATATAATTCTGAAAGCTATCTTTGGCTATAAAGAAAAGCTAGGAAATTTACTGGGCATGCCAACTCCTCAAGTAATGAATGAAACTTGTTCTTGCTCCTCAGATTGTACTTGCTATAGCTTGACTAAAAGTCTAAGACTGCTATGACACATTTGATATTCTACTTTGGCCTGTATTTTAAATGTCTTTAGAACTATTATTCCAAACTCCAAGATTAAAAGAATCCAAACACTAATGCATAAAAGATGTTTACACTGCCACCCCACCTACAAACTATTTACCTTGAACTGGGTAAGTCCTCCCATAAACTTCAATGATGGGGCAATTGAAGAAATATTCACAGAACATACTGGTGTCAATAGTAGCAGACATAAGAACAATGCGAACTTCAGGATAAGCCTGAACCACATCACGCAACACTACCAAAAGGAAGTCAGTCTATTAAAACACAAATGAAAAAAAAATCACGTCAGTTCATTCTAATGAGAGACATCTAAGAGATTTCTTGACATCAGTGAAATTCAGTTTCTTTGGTGGCTTCTAGAGGTGTAATATAGAAGGTCACTGTTAAACTCTAAACTCTAGTTTCCTAAATAGAGCATGATTATTAACATCTGAAAAGATAAGAGCTGCAAACATCCAAGAAGACACTACTAATTATACTAAGTTTAAAAATAATAAAATTTACCACACCCAGTTCAAAGAAAAATTATTAAAAATCTATCAGTGATTCATTCATAAATAGTTCAGCTGCTGAATTATGCTCTTACTAACCACTGCAATGATACTTAACAAGAGAACTCTACTTTCAGAATTAGGTGCATTTAACAAAGAAAAAAAGGTTTACTGGCTTGGCTAAAAACAGGGGTCTACTAAGAGACTGAAGTTTCTGATTTTGACAGAAGATATAAAGTGGGAAAAGGGAAAGAAAAACATTCCACTTTGATTTTTTTTATTCAGAATCTTAGCATTAGTACTTTAACTCTCAAGTTACTCACATTTATGTCTCTTTCGTGTATTTCATCCACAATTACATGGCTGATTCCTCGAATGCCTGCTTCTAATTTTCTTAGAAGCACACCTGGAAAAGGAAATGGGAGTACCACCTGAGGATGAGTTTTTATGTTGATTAAAGTAGGGAAGTACAAGTGCAAAGAAACAAACTTCTAGACAGTCACTATGCTTCAGTTAAAATAACCCCACCATCATTTTAGGAATGACATAGCAACTTGTATATTTAAGTTACTAAAAAGGTTAACAGTGAACTCTGAAACATATTTGTTTGATGAAAAGAGTATTAAAAGATACAACTTTAGTAACCTAGCTACAACAAGAGGTAACATCATGCTCTCCAATTTGGAAAAAAGTGTCAGAAGTTCTACCTAAACTGGAATTGAGATTGGCTCCTGAGTTCTCATTTCTAGACACACTGCACCGTTACCAAATTTTCTTCAAAAACACAATATAAACCCCAAGTGAAAGACTAAAATAAAACCCATTACTGACCGACAGTACAAAACATTATGCTGGCATGAGGGCGGGGAAGGACGGACTCAAATCGAACACTGTAGCCACAGCTTTTCCCAGGCTCTTCTCCTCTCTCATATGCAACTCGCTCAGCCACGGAGACTGCACTTATTCTCCTGGGCTGAGAAAACAGAAACAGAAACTCATTCAAAAGCCAAAACACTACAGTTATACTTATTGGGGTGATTAAGTTACTATAGTAAATCTGTCCCACTGCCAGATCACTGCCAGGTCAACAATCAACACAAACAATAACTGTAATGAGCTTTTCAGCAAACTTTGAAATTAGAATAAATTAGAACAAAAACAATTACCACTTAATTCTGCAGCAGACTCTTAAAAATGCCATTTTTCCTTCTGTATATAAAGGAAGGTTTTTACAGAAGATAAAATTTCTTCACCACTGGCCTAAACTCTTAATGACATTCAGAGTATTTTTCCAGTAGGAAAGAGGGCAGAGCACGCAGGAGGAGCTGGTTCTTGTAAATGACTACTGAAGTGAAGGCACATGTTTAAAAACCTATTTAACTGAGCTGTATAGGTATTAAAACGTAAATAAGCTTCTCCTTTGCCATATGTACTATGGCCACCTTTCATTCAATCATTTTATTAACTCAAAGTAACTATTCATTGCTTATTTCTATCAGGTGCCACAGATAGTACTAGAGTTAGAAAACTAAATGAAATCACTCCTGTTCATGGTTTACGTGGCAAGGAAAACCGAAGTGTATATTGCTGTTTCCAGCAATAAATATGCTAAACCCAGTGGGAATGCCATAGGCTACTGTTTTAAGTGTTGGACCTTAATTTTTCTCAAAATAAAATCTTCTGAAGTAGTCCATATTCTTGTAGGCACACAATAGTTACATGGTGAATACTATGGCTATTATGATACCCCGGAGATATAGATAGATACGGAGGTACATGCAGACTTATAGACTAAATGCTTCAGTGTGGACTTGAATTTGATTTTGTCAAAAAATTCTTGATGGCAGTCCAGGGGCACCTGGGTGGCTCAGTCAGTTAAGCATCCGACTTTGGCTCAGTTCATGATCTCATGGTTCGTGGGTTTGAGCCCTGCGCTGGGCTCTGTGCTGACAGCTAGCTCAGAGCCTGAAGCCTGTTTCAGATTCTGTACCTCCCTCTCTCTCTGACCCTCCCCTGCTCACACTTTCTCTCTCCCAGAAATAAATAAAAAACATTACATAAAAAAAATTCTTGATGGCAAGGTTGTACTTTAGTTCCTTGCTTGAGAAAACTTTTTCAGACTTTCATATTTAAATACCAATGTTATCCCAGGTTATGACAGTTAAGAATCAAGGAATAATAATCTTAAAAAGAAAAAAGTTCAAAACAAAAGCTCAATAACTTCACTAAAGCTATAAATATCCTTTGAATACAAAAGAAATGATTTATTGAATTTTCTATCCATAATTTAAGAGTCTCTGAGGTAATGGGGTTAATAACCAATATAGGTAAGTACGCAATCACCTACTTCATATATTTATCCTGTCCACAAAGGTTAAGGGACTAAAAGATGCCTTCTTGAACACATGTTGAATTTTCCTGAGCTTATACTCTGCTTTATGTGCCCTGATTTGCTGACCTATGCTAGTTTTTACTGACCACTACTGACCTGTACTCTGTACCTCACTAACTGTGAATAAACGTTACATGAAGAACTGAGCTCTGTATTTATCCTTCAAGAAAAGAGTTTGGCTATATAGTTTTATCAGGAAACGTGAAAATGATATTCCACTAGTAAGTACAAAATAAATGTTTTTTGAGACCTTTCAAGAAGTTCGCTGCATTCTACAAACAGGCAAATTCCTGACACCACTATTATCTCCTTGCTATTTTTGTCTTTCCTAAAGTTTTCAACATTTCTACTAACTAGCTGACTTTTAGAAGAACTTCAAATCAATTAGGATTTTGACTCTTTGGAGGTATATTCATATGCTACTGGGTACTTGAGGGTTGCTTTTATCTCCTTGGGGCCACTTTCAGGTCTATCATCTTTGTAGTTTTCAGCCTTCTAAAATGACTACAGACAGGAGATGGCATATTCCTTATACAACTACCTATTGTAGTTCTTAAATCTATGGCCCCCAAACACAACTGTCAGAAGAGACTTGAGAAAGCCATCGATGGAAGAGTTTACAAATTAACATAGGAGATGCTAAAACAACCAACCTCAGAAGCACTATAGGCCACATTTTCTTGAATATGCACAAAAAACATCAATGTCAAGAGGACTATTCATCAAAAGAGCAAGAAGACCAATGCCCTGTAATCTTCTTCCCTTAATTTCTGTATGCTTCTGACCTCTCAGCTTCCAGTCTCAACAGTCTTCACTTTAAAACAAAGAAACCATTTAAAATACATACTGAAGAAAGGTTTTCTAATCATAAACAATCTGATGGGATTTTTCCTGAGGGGAGTATGGCAAAGTGCATAAAAGTTTATTAAAGCAGAGGAAACATACTAGGAGATCATATACATTTTTAAACCTTTAAAAGACTTATTACAGAAAAAAAAATCATCAGAGACTGATTTGGGGACAAGCACTAGGACAAAAAGATTCAATGTAATAGTTCAGAAGCACTTGTTCAAAATTAGCACACAAGGTACATTCCCAATGGATGCAAAATTTCAAGCATAACTCTCCACCTCTTATAAACATTCCACCCAGAGAAGATGAAATAATTCTCTGAAGTATCTTTCAACTTCATGATTCTATCACTTACCAAGGAATACAAGAGGACTAATAAGAGAAATGAAAGCTGTTTTCATAAACAGAGAAGTAAAACATTTACCCACCCTTCCAACCTGTAGCTCACTGCTTATATTTGTTATAGCCTATACACATAAAACCTGTACATTTTACAGATCAAGCCACTGGAAATGTCCAAATCATTTGAAAAGGGACACAAGCTTGTAAGCAAGTTATAAAAAGTTGAAGACTGTACTATGAAAGCCAATTTTGTCTAGAACACACAAAAGCCATTTTTGGCTACATCAACTTGGCTTTGACATTTATTAGATGGCTAGTGAGAACACACCTTCTCACTTGAACAGAAAGCAGTTTTATTTTATTCATGACATGTGAACAACTTCTGAGTGAGAACACAGGTTTTCAGCTCATCTGCTAAATTCTGCATTTCTTCCTATATAACTGAACTATTTTTCAGATTACAAGTAGAGAGTGGTAGTAAGGAGCGAGGGCAGAGCAAAGCTTAAAACTTGTCTTCTAACAATATACCTCCTACAAGACAGGTAAGCAAGCAGTAAGAGCAAGGATATTTTACTGATCACAGTATTTGGGGTTAGAACTTTCACTGTGAGGCAAAGCATTCACAGTCAGTGTTGGGAGTGGGAAGGGCAATCAAAGAACATTTTGAGAAAAAGAAGAAAGCTAAGGGTCCTTGCACAGAAAAAATGTAGACCTACCATATTTCTTAAGTCTAAGATAGCACTGATTTTAAATGCAACATTCATTCCTTCAGTGATTCTTTTCTAGGCTGAAAAACCCCAACTGTCACATCAAACACAGAAACCAACTGAAAAATATACCTCAATTTCAGAAATTATTTGAGAATATGATTTGAACACATACACATAAATGCACAGGCACAAACTTTTTTTTTTCTTTCTATTTCAAGGTTTGCAACTCCTTCCCAAGTATCAGTTATGTGTCCCAGGTTAAGAATCCCTAAGTCACAGTCTAAGCCAGCCTGAGAGGTGGTATCTGGCTTCTTGCAATGCTAAGTGCCAGAAGTACTGGGTTAGAGCTGCTGGGAACTGCTTTACCCTGAGAAGGTCTGGAAGAGCTAAGAACCTTTCCCTAACAGGCATCACTTATTGCTAATAAAGTAATACAATGTAAAACACCGCATCTTGTGTTAATAACTTGGGCAATTTAATATCTTTTTGTGCCTTAATTTACTAAAAGAGAAATACTAAATAAAATAGGTACATCTTAGTTATAATAAACTTTAAATGAATTTAAAAAATACCAACTGTTAATAACAGAACCTGCCAAAAAGTAAAGATTCGCATGTGAACTTAAGGAGAAAGTACCCTCAGTCCTGACTGATTCAAGGTCAAAAAAGACTCACTCTAGCCTAGACAAAAAGAATCACTCACATGGCTCAGTTCGGCCCATCAGTGAAAGAAATTAGAATAAGACTTAAATTATTTTTTTTTTTTTTAATTTTAAATGCTTTAACGTTCTACCAATTTCAGTACCTTATGTGGCTACAAAGGGGAGTTAATCAAAGAATTAGAAATAGCCTAGCCTCTAGGTTTTTCCACCACCCAAACTCTATCAACCGCAGACACATTCCTTCTAAGCTGGTTTACTACTTACCTGAGTTACAACAATATTACACTCTGCTGCTCGGTCATTCTGGATGAAGTCATCTAGAATAAACTGTGGAACCTGTGTAGTTTTACCACATCCAGTAGCACCTCGGATAATGATAACTGAATTCTGACTAATTGCTTCCAGGATTTCACTTTCAAATTTCTTCACAGGCAGCAACTCTCTCTCCTGTAAGATCTGTTTTATAAAAGTTACACATCAATCAAGTTTCTAACAACATATACATTAGAAGCAACTGTCTTAAACCTAAAAAAATTTCCTATCTCTATAAATAAACACTCCTTTCCACTAGCTCCATACTCAAAATACATTTTTAGGGGGCGGCTGGGTGGCTCAGTCGGTTGAGCGTAACTACTGATTGTGGTCTTAGGTCATGATGCCAGGGTCGTGGTATCGAGCCCTGCCTGCTTCAGACTCTTGAGCTGTGCAGAGCCTGTATAAGATTCTCTCTTTCCCGTCTTCCCTTCTCCCCTGCCTCTGCACTCTGTCTATAAAATAAAGTAAAATTTTAAAAAACCCACATTTTCCCTATAAAACAATGTACATTTTTATATCTCCAACAGAATTACCTCTTTTCACTAAGTTTCTGAAGAATCTATCTTGTGGCCTTGTCCACATCCTTATTTTCTTCCTTTCTCATATTCAATAAATATTCCGTTTCTTAGAAAACATTTTAATGTTGTTTTACTCAGAAAATAATTAAAAACGCCAAGAAAAGTTATTACCCAAATGTCTCCATTTACATATAAGAATCCCAGGTCCTTGAGGCACCTGGGGGGCTCAGTCAGTTAAGTATGTGACTCTGGCTCAGGTCATACATGATCTCAACATCTGCAAGTTCGAGCCCCTCATCAGGCTCTGTGTTGACAGCTGAGAGCCTGGAGCCTGCTTTGGATTCTATGTCTCTCCCCCCCCCCCAAAATAAACATTAAAAAGAAGAAATAATAAATTCTGAAGGTCTCTCTCAAAAATAAACATTAAAAAAAAAATTCCAAGCCCTTAACTCAAACAAGTATCTTCAAAGGCAAGTACAATTAGTGGTTCGAAAAATACCTTTGATCTCCATTCCTAAATGTATTATTCACTGTTTTTATTTATTTTTTTTTTTGCCCATACCTATAAAGTTCTGAAGCTCTGGGCACCATATATCTAAATATTTCAATGACTTACTGCTTGCAAATCATGATCCTGTTCCAGCTGGTACATTAACTCATTCTTGAGGTCCATGCTGATTTGTTCTGGAGTAGCCTATAAAATGGGAAGGCAACAGTCAAACAAAAGCACGTAACTTAGCTTTAAACTAAAAATTTTTTATACTGTGGACATCTTAATGAAATATATTCAAAAGCTTAAACAAGAGTCTGAGCTCAAAAACAATGTTGCACTCACATAAGCCAGTGGTCCTTCATCAATGTTGCTACTAGTCCAAGGATTCCAGTTGGATTGTGGAGGTGACCAAGGAACCACACCAATTTGGTTTTGTCGCTGAGATGGCTCAAAGTGAGCTAATTTGCCAAGGTTAAGTGCAACAGGCATAAAAGGATCCTCAGGCTGTTAAAAAATAAGGAAAACAAAAAAAGCAATACCAGTTACTTATCTGACTAGAGATGTTCAATACAAAGGTGTATTAAATAACTGTATGCTTACTGGGGGCACGATCTCAAGATTTAGCTCCTGAATGACGTTCTGCAGCTGATGCTCTAAATCTTGTGAGAGGTTTACTTTGTAAGGCTCCACCTACCGAAAAAGGATAGTCATGAAAATTATGTAACATACATCTGAGCACTACTCAAAACTACTATAGCAAGGTTAAGAGCACATAGTTAAGTAGGTCCACAATTCCTAAAACTAACAATAGGTCAGTTCCCTGTCGTGAAAGAATGACTTTAATGATTATTTACTTATTGCCCACTCTGAACACAGTATCATGCCAGAGAGGGGATCAGATGGGCCATTTCCATTTTTTGAGGTAAGATTCCTAAAACTATGAATTAAACTTCTTTAGCCAAATACAAATCAAAAGCTAAATGGAATCTTAGAATATTTCTCTGGGCTACTAAGTCTAAAGACTCACTGTCTCTCCTTCTTTCTTCTTTGTAAGTCCAGAGTAAGCTTCAATTACTCCAAGATGGTAGAGTTGTCTGACAAGTGACAGAGCACAGGACTGTGCTGCCAGTTTTTTATTTGATCCATGTTCACGTGCGAAAATCCCTATAATTTAAGGTCAGGATTACCAAAGACAGTAGGATAAATCATCTGAGTAAAGAAAAATCTCATCATAAGCAACTAATGGGCTTAGGTACAAAAATCCCCCCTTAAAATAGAGTCAGTTAAGTTCTTTTCATTCTAACTGCTAACCAAGAGCAATTCCATTAACAGCTTATTATCTTGATTACATGTTTATTAAAAAACACAGACAAATCCTCATTATTAAAGCAGCTAAACTGTTTCAACAGACTTGTCATTATTTATATCATTTGGTATTAAAACACAGAAAGAAAACATAGTTTAACTTTTGAAAAACAGAATAAGGAATGAAAATGGGTCCAAAGTGGTCAGTGATTCCAGGAATCAGTGATATTATATAAAGAATCAGATAATAAATAGCTAAACTTGGCAGGCCATATGGAGTCTGTCATAGCCACTCAACTCTGCCTTGAAACCATGAAAGCATCCATAAACAACATAAACTAGAGTTTGACAAACTATGGTTTCAGGAACTGAAAGCTGCTGATCTGTTTTTAGAAGTTATAAATATAAGGCAAAAATAACAAAAGGTGATAAATGTGACCCACAGAGCTTAAAATATTTATGATCTGGCCTTTTACAAAAGCTTGCTAGCCCCTGACATAAACAAATGACTGTAGCTATGTTCCAATAAAACTTTGTTTATAAAACAGGTAGTGAGCTTATATTTGGCCAGAGGCTTATAGTTTGCTGTTCCTGGCACCAGACTGAAGCCTGCAGCTACTCAAATTCTTCAAGAAAATGGTACAAGTTAGACTGCCTTTATATCTCTTCCCTTAACATCTCATCCACTCAAAGTCTAACTTATTTTTAAAGTCTAGGATAAAAAAAATCCAACATGGTCTCCTGATGATTTGAAGGTCTGATTTTATGAGAAAAGCCTTTCATATACTATAAATTTAAATCATTGGTGTTATCTGCAGAATTCTCAAGCTAGAAAGAATCTCAGGCTGTTTCTCTCAATTTGCAGATAAGTAAACGGGAGTCCCAGCAACATTAGTGACTAAACCAGCCACACAGGGCTAGTTCCTTCCAGTTTAACACTGCTTGCTTTAAACTTCTGGTCTTACAATAGAGAATACATGATCAGATCTTTGCCTTTTTACTTCCTTTATGAGTAACTCCAACCTATTTGTGTTTACTCTGGGTAATTTCCTCACCTCTTCTTGACTCCATGACTCTGAAATGCTACACACCCATCTTTGGCTTCAAATGCTATCATCTAACTTACTCCTTTCTAAATTTCACTTTGCTAGTTTTACCTGAACAAACTGAGAAACACTTTCATGTAGAAAGATTAAAAAAGTTTTAAAGCTCTCTGACACTGACAGACTCCTAAACAGCCTAACTACCATCTCTTCTTACCCTTTGAAATATAGGAACATGATCTTTTTTTCACATGCAAACAGGAAACTGAGCCCTCTAATTATAGAATTACTAGTATTCTAAAAATACCCCAGATGCTACCTTTCAATTACTATTCTTTCAGTTAATAAAGCTTAACACATATGTGTGGCTCAAGACTATTACTCCACTATAGAAAACTCAGAATATCACAAAAAACAGTAAGACTTACTTCTGCCCAGCTGCTTGATATAAATGGTCATTTCTGCAATAAAGCTCCTGTAACAACATATACAAACAAGGTTAGGAATTTCACTGTTAGAAATTACTAAATCCAGGACTCCCAAATCAGGCAGGCTTTCCAACTGCTTAGGCAAGTCACAGCAAAAAAAAACACTGTAAACACTTATTCTGTTCAATCCTAGAATAAATCAAATATATGTAAACTTAAAATAATGTACAACATGGCACAAGACAACCATAATCCAAGTTGACAAGCCAACTGTTCACAAAAAAGAAAATGTTAAGGTTTTAGATTATGTTACTTACTCCAAAGGTTGCAGTCTGAATAGCTAGAACACATTCAATGAAAAGGAATTTTTCATTTAGCCTGGAGCAAGAAATAAAATAGGCCCCAATTTCTTGAAATTGTAATTGTGATTATTTTAAGATCGCTTTGCATGGGCCACCTACTAATGATGCTAATCTGTGTGCATGCACACATACACGTGAACATACAAACACTGTGCATGTATCTGTGGCTCCTGAGCGGGGGTCTGGTATCTGCCTGCAGTTGGAAGCAGCCCTTGATAACAAAAAACTTGTATCACACTTATTTAAATCAAAGAACAAGATTTTCTTTTTTGACAATTAGAACTGAAATTGTTAACAGATTCCAGGGAATAAATTTAGGTTTCAATAAAGCAAAAACTGTCCTTTGAAAACTGTATGCTATCTGATCCTTCCACTGCTCAGGTACATTCTAGCCTTGACTTTGTGCTTTGAATAAAAGGTTAGGTAAGGCTTAAGAAAAAAATAAATGTTAGACTCCTTCCTATACCTCTTGTGAACTGACCTTCAGGCACAGCGGCTTCAGGGGTCAAAGGCCACTGGCTTTCAGGGGAACAACATCCACCCTTTCATTAATGACACCGATGCCAGTATGTTTCTCAGCCAGGCTTAAAGTCAGCACTCAATCTCATTCTCCTCCACCTAGGGGGAACAGCGACACCAGAAATCAGTTTACAATAGTTTTCCATGTGATTGCTTAGTTCAGCCTAAGCAGCAGCACATGTGTGTATGAACACAGACCTCTGGTGTTGCTGTCTGTTATGCCTTTAAATAAAGGACATAAGGAGATGCTGTCCTAGCTCCCCCAATGGTATTTTGCCTCCCTCATTGTCATATCCTGAATTCTTCAATTCTTTGGATCAGGAATTATAATGGTATCAAAACGTGTTTTACAACAAGCTTTGTTTAAATTATCTGGTCTTAAAGTCACCAAGTGATACTAATAAGCTCAAATCAGTTCAGAAGGACAATGTATTAAAGAAAAATCAACAAATGGATCTTTCTTTTATAACCTCCAAGGGTTTAAAAAAGTCTGATGTCAGAATTATGTATTTTGAGAATTCAGGATTGAACAAAGAGTAGGAAGCAGGGGGAACCATGCTCTGAACATCATTTTGATCATAGTGTCAAATTTTATTTTTGGTAATAATTATTTTAGGATTACTAGATGCAATGAAGGAAGAACATTCTGATTTTCAAGGGAAATACTTTTAATGCATTTTGAGTAATTTATTTCACATAAAGGACAGCAAATTAAATCATTCAGAAGGTTTCCATAGCCTTCTTTCCCCTTCCAATAAAAATACAGTGCCCCCAGAAGAGTCTAATCCATATGAGCCTTCCTGGGAGTAATAATTACTACACCCTGGAATGCTCTCAGGAAGAACAGCAAGCAGGCTGAGAAACATACTGTCAACTGTTATAATGACCTCCCTTTACATTCAGTTTTATAGATTTAACAGGATAAAAGTAGGCTAATATAACACATGTACAAAGACTGAAGCTATCCTTCAGCTTTACAATAAGCCTTTAAACACTTCAACAGGACTCTAAAGAGCTGGCAACTTTCAAAGTTAAAGGGAAATTTGGATCTAGATGCAAGGCAGTTTACCTGAGACTTTGAAACTTGAGGTGTCTAATATGACCCAATAAATAAGCCTTATAACTATCTTTAACAGTACCACAGTGACAGTTAACAAACTCAGCACTTTGGGCTGATTTTTAAGCCCATCAGGGACAAACCACCACTTGTGGCTATGATTTTAGCATCTCACAGATACAAAGGAGAACCTCAGAAGTCTACCAACACAAACAGCAGACTTTTGCATAACTTCTAAAATACTAAGTGAAAATGCTAGTAAACTAATTACAAATCAAGGACAATTTTCTTGTGGAACTTATTCTGTTTTCACAATTCACTTCTAATCCACAAACTGAATCAGAGAACATGTACAAAAATAGAACAATGAATATACAAAACAACCTAACTTACTATAGAAGAAAAAGACTGAAACAAGCAAACCTGTTGTGATCAGGACCCACTTGGGTGTACTTATATTCTCCTTGGATCTTTTCTTTTTGGAAATACTGGTTCAGACGAGCCTTAGCATTTTCCAATGTCCAGTTTCCATGAAGCCCAGCATTTAAATCCACTTCTTCTGACTCTAAAGTCTGTTGAACCAATGAGAATTAAATTTGGCTCCATTAATTTTGGTTTAGTTATGCATATTTATGGTAAAGAAATTTAGGGGCGCCTGGGTGGCTCAGTTGGTTAACTGTCTGACTCTTGATTTCAGTTCACGTCATGAGCTCAGTTCATGGATTTGAGCACTGACAGTGTGGAGTCTCCTTGGGATTCTCTCTCTGACCCTCCTCTACTCTCTCTCAAAATAATAAACATTAAAAATAAGGTATAAACATTTTTAACGGTATCTTCTTTGTGCCATCCTTTATAATGCAAAAATGATTTTTAAAGTTTCTAATCCTAGTCAGAATTGAACCAGAATTAGCTTTTACCTCATCTAGTGGTTCTACTGTATAAACAAGCTATTAGTTAAGTGTACTGTACTTAAACGGTTCCCAAGAAACCTTGACAAAATATTTTGTGTTGGCTTTAACACTTTAAATATATTAAGTGGAAAACTAAGCTGTCCTATTAAGACATTTTTACTCTAATTGCTCACAAAATGAGGTTTACTGAGGTAACTACATTTCCTGTAAAGCAGATGAGGACACATTCTACCACCTGAAAAATACTGTTTTATTTCACAGGCAGTCCTAGTGACCAGAATTAATGGGTAGATCAGGTTTATGTTGTCTTGTGTGAACAGGCAGTCTCAAAAGACCATTTAAAAAGTCACAATCCCAGATATGTGACAAAGGATGACAGCCTTACCGCTTGTACTTCTTGTTCTTCCTTTCTTGAATAATAATCTTTCAAATTGGCTCCTCGATCCCAGGTAGGCCCAGGAGGACCATAGCCAGAGGCTCCAGAATTATTTTCTAGTAAGGAAAGAAAATTATTCCTTTAATGAATCAATCTGTAGGAAGATCCTAAATATTATAAAGAATATTCTTAGATCTTGGCATTCCGTAATTAAAAAGCCAAAGTTTCAATTATTTGGAAATGGGCCCCAAACCCTCATGACTTACTTGGAAAGTGTTTCATGATAAAAGCATAGGTCTAAATTGATAATCCCAATGCTGGAATGTAGAGGGGAGCCACTGGCAATGATCATAAATTACTGACAATCCAGCATACATTTTCAAGTTGATTAAACTTGATACCTGATTAAATCTGTTACAACTGCTTCTTTGCTAACTATAACCTTGAGAAAAATCTGTTAGCGTAGTGATGGGGATTAGGAGAAGCTGAAAAGGTGTAAGAAAGTGATGAATCTTGGTAAGAAAGCAGAGAAAGATAGTGAATACTGCCTATTAACTCCACGAAGACTGTGACATCCTTTTTTAAAAATTTACTCCTCACAACAATCTTCTAACAAAGTAAATACTACCGTTATTCTCATTTCCTAAATATTGGACCTGCGACTTAAACAGCTTGACCAAGATCCTAATTAATCTATCCTACACTGGGAAGACCAATAAAAGCTTTGATAATATATAGAATTGAGAAACACCTTGGATCCATAAAGTAAAAAGTCATCTGGTAGGAATAAGTCAGAAATAAGAAAGGGCAATAGAGGTGCCTGGGTGGATCAGTCTGTTAGGCATCCAACTTGGTTTCATCCCAGGTCATGATCTCACAGTTTCATAAGTTCAAGCCCCACATCAGGCTCTATGCTGGTGGTGCGGAGCATGCTTGGGATTTTCTCTCTCTCCCTCTGTCCCTCCCCCACTCATGCAGTCTCTCAAAAATTAAGTAAACTTAAAACAAATGAATAAAATATAAAAGAAACAGCAATAAATAAGACCCTTTAATCAAATGTTCTATCTTGTGCAAAATCTAGCCAGAGATAAAAATTAGTAGAAGCTGGGGTACCTGGGTGGCTCAGTCAGCTGAGCATCCAACTCTTGATTTTGGCTCAGTTCATGATCTCACAGTCTCATGGTGAGTTCAAGCCCCACACTGTGCTGACAGTGTGGTGCCAACTTAGGATTCTTGCTCTTCCTATCTACCCCTCCCTCCCTCACTCAAATGCATGCTTTCTCAAAACTTTCTCAAAATGAAAAAATTTGTAAAAGCTAATGAGAGCAAAGAATGAAGCTATACCACACTTCATAACAGAAATCACTGGTGGTATTTGTAAATTTATGAAGGCCTTGGGTCCTCTCAACATTATCAGTTTACTGTAGTAATTTCTTTCATCCAATGAGAAAGATCATAATCAAGCAGAATCATGTGTATCTTATCCACTGTCATATGCACACTTTCAAGTCCCTTACCTGCCTTAAGAGCCAAATGTGGAGGAAGAGGTCCTCCCATGGTTGTTGGCAAACTCCCACTCGCATTCGCCGTGTCATCAGGTGTATCAGTAAGTGGAGGTGGGGGAGGTGCTACCTGCAAGAGGAGGAGACATGGCAGTGTCAGTAATTTTACCCTCACAGGGACTAGTAAATTCTTTTACACTTAAAGGAGGCCCACATGTCACCCTTTCCTATTTCCATAATATTAATTATCTTTGTTTTCAGTGATTAACAAAACTATCATGTTCTCACTTGAGGCAGAAAAAAGAGCAGTAAAAATTATTCATAATTCTCCAGCTGGAGATTTTATGTGTAATATGTAAACAAATAATTTTTTCCCCAAAAAAGTGCTATCAGTTTATGATATACAGTTAATCTTTTTCCACTTAGTAGTTTTATAAATACATTCCACATTCAAGAATCATATGTCAGGACCCTTCTATGTAGTTCTGGGTACTGAAGAAAAAATACGCAAGAGAGACAGCTGTCCTATATTTACAGAGCTATATTCAAACAGCTGTATTACAATTCTAACAAAGCTAAACAACACATAATATGTCAAGGACAATACAATACTGTCAAGAAAAATTAAGCAAAAAAAAAAACAGGGACACTATGTGAGATCACTACTTAGATGCAGTGAACTAGGAAAGCCATACTCCTAAGTGACATTTAAAAAGAGATATGAAACTAGGAAGGAGACAACCAAGAGTATGGGTAGAAAAGATTTCCAGAGAGAACGTCAAGTTCCAAGAAAAATGTGAAATATTTTATATACATCTTCTATTTCTTTAAGTATTAATCTAAGTGAATCTTAATGACTCCTCCATTGGATGGATGTAGTATATAACTTAAGCAATACTATATTAATAAACATTTAGCTTGTGGCCAATCTTAAATTATAAAACAACACTGCCATAGTGTTGTTGGCTTATTTCTTTCAGCAAAGATTCACTTAAGTGAAATTCTTGGGGGGGGGGGGGCACGCCTGGGTGGCTCAGTCAGTTAAGCCTCAACTTTGGCTCAGATCATAATCTCATGGCTTGTGAATTCAAGTCTAGCATCGGGCTCTGTGCTGTCAGCTCAGAGCTTGGAGCCTGCTTCAGATTCTGTGTCTCTCTCTCTCTCTCTCTGCCCCTCCCCTGCTCTCTCTCTAATATAAACAAACATTAAAAACAAAAATTAAAAAAAAAAATTAAATTCCTGGGTTAAAAGGCATCAACACCTGGGGCACCTGGCTGGCTCAGTTGGTGGAGCATGGACTACTGATCTCAGGATTGTGGGTTCAAGACCCATGATGGGTATAGGGATTACTTAAAAATAAATTTTAAATATGGGGTGCCTGGGTGGCTCAGTTGGTTAAGCATCTGACTCCAGCTCAGGTCATGATCTCACGGTTTCTGAGTCAAGCCCTGCATCGGGCTGTGGTGATCAGTGATGACAGCTCAAAGCCTGGAGCCTTCTTCAGATTCTGTATCTCTCCCTCTCTCTCAATAAATAAAAACGTTAAAAAAATTTTTTTTTAATAAATTTTAAATCTAAAAGGCATCAACATTTTAAAAAGCACCATAGTGCATTACAGAAAAGTTGCACTTCCTCTATATGTACACCAGCACTAAATATATGACAATCTATTTTTCCATATCTTCTTCAATTCTGGGAATCACAGCAAGCATTTTACAACTGTACCAATATTACCTTAGTTTTTGTTACAGCAGCCTATTATTTTAATTTACATTTCCTTTGCCTATTATTCTATCTGGATATCCACTGTTCTCTTTAATTTCTAAGAATTTAACGTTTCAGTGCTATTAATTCCTAGTCAAGCAAGTCGCAAGTTTTATTGTCCTTTTCCTTTTTTAACTTTGTTAATACTGATTATTGCCCAAAAAGGTTATTTTGTTTTTGTTTCTTGGTCATATCTGGTTTCTTCTTGTGCTAGTCTCTGTAAGATGGCCTTTCCCGTCCAAAATCCATTCTGCATTTTTAATAAATATTTTAATTTAGAAATAGTATTATGTAAATATAACTACCGTAATCTTACAATAGTCTTCATTAACATGTGGTAGGTTCAACTAGTATTTCTACCTTTCAAATTCTTCTTGGCTTTTTTTTCAGCAATTATTTTTTCCAATTAACTTTTTAAGTCTAATTTATCAAATAATGTTAAATCTATACAATTTACTCAAGGAGAATGGGCTTCCTAACAAGGAATTGATTGAAATGATAATGGAACCTCCCACCAAGAAACAGGGTATGACTCTATATTTCATCAAGTCTTCTACCTGTTGAGCCAATTCTCCCTCAATATCTTGTGACTCTCCAAGTCCTTTAAACATCTTTTCAAGGAGGTCTGAATACCAAGTAATAACCTTGGAAGGTAGATATAAGATCTTCCTCCAGGGGCGCCTGGGTGGCTTAGTCGGTTAAGCGTCCGACTTTCGCTTAGGTCATGATATCGCGGTTCGTGGGTTCGAGCCCCGCGTTGGGCTCTGTGCTGACTGCCAGATTGGAGCCTGGAGCCTGTTTCAGTCTGTCACTCCCTCTCTCTCTGACCCTCCCATGCTCACGCTGTCTCTCTCTCTCTCCTAGAAATAAATCATTTAAAAAAAAATGCTTTAAAAAAAAAAAAGATCTTCCTCCAGGGCAGGGAGCAGATTTGTTTAATGAGGATAGTAAAAAAGATAGGGTGGCAGTTTTGCCAGCTGCTTCCCTTTTAAGATTGACAGTTTCCTAAACTCCAAGTACCTCGAGTGGAACACAAACTCACTATGCCTTCAGTATCCACCTGGACATGCTCCACATTGTCTCCCCAAAATTTAAGGACACAGAGGAACCAATATAAACATGGAAGCTCAAGATGCCTACTATCCCATGAGTAGTAACAGCCTTTGTTTCTGATTGAGAAGTCTTGTGTCTTCTACCATTAGGTTGAATCATTAGATTTCAAGTATGGTAAAATCTCAGACTCTTAAGACTTTTTAACACTATCCTTCAGTAAAAACAATGAAAGGTTCTATAAACTATATTATTTTTTTTTTAAATGCTTATCTATTTTTGAGAGAGAGACACAGAATCTGAAACAGGCTCCAGGCTCTGAGCTGGCTGTCAGCACAGAGCCCGACGCAGGGCTAGAACCCACGAACCACGAGATCATGACCTGAGCCAAAGCTGGACGCTTAAGCGACTGAGCCACCCAGGCACCCCATCAAATGCTTTTTTTTAAACCTCTACTAAGTCAACCAATGAGTAAACCAATGAGTATTTTTCTCCTATAAAACTCATTAACGTGATATAGCAAGAAAATTTGAATACGGGGTTTGCTTCAGATGTGCTAGAGGTATCATACGAGCTATGGTATGTGCACCAAATTACTTTTCTAAAATATGAAACAATACAAATTCTCAAACCCACCTAAGCACATGTGTTTTTGATAAAGGAGCATGAATCTACAGTATTTAGTATTTTCTTAATTAACCTTGGGATGAACTACTTATCTTTTACAAAGGGTTATTTAAAATTTTTACTCATCACTTTTAATTCTACAATTTCTGATCTTTATTAATTTCTTCGTACTCTAGATCTGTTCAATTTTCCTGATCTGAAAATTACTGGATTGCACATTTAAAAAACTTACTTATGCAATAATACAAGTATTTGATGTTCCTTTGAATAAATAACAATTCCTCTGGCCTTCCACAAGTTCTGACATTGTTAACCTAAACAGTGTAATTTTTTAAAAAAAAATTTTAATGTGTGTTTTTTTTTGAGAGGGAGACAGAGACAGAGAGTCAACAGGGAAGGTGAGGAGAGCAAGGGGCACACAGAATCTAAAGCAGGCTCCAGGCTCCAAGCTGTCAGCAGAGAGCCCGATGTGGGGCTGGAACTCACAAACTGAGATCATGACCTGAGCCAAAGTCAGATGCTTAAACGACTGAGCAACTCAGGTGCCCCAACAGTCTGTAATTTTTAACTTTCATTCAGAACCAAGTGTTTAATTTCCTAATGTTTAAGATTTTTTTTGGTCCCTTTGCTACTTTCTCACATTACCGTTTTAGTGTTGCCAGTATATACATTAGCCCTTCTAATAGTAGGAGGGGATTGGCACATTGTGAACTATTTGTTTTTTCTGCTTTCTCAAAGTTTATTTTGAAATTAATATTGTTACTCCTATTTATTTTGTACTTCTTTTGCCTAATATAGCTTTACTGTTGTCTTTACTTTCAATCTTTCTAATTGGAAGATTTCTTTATCTTATACAGATAGCACATAGTTTGAGGCACAATGTTTTTCCAAGGTTAGGGCTATGAAGGCACAGTGCAGTTTATTCTAGGGAGGCTCTAACAGCCAAGTCTCAGGGGAAAAAAAACTAAAACAGTGGGCAGCACTGTTGCCAATTTGCCCTTCTTTCCACCACCTTGCCCACTTCAGGTCCAAAATTCTGTTCTACCTCATTCTCTATCTAAGTAAACTTAAAAAAAAACCTTTTCCTCAAGAATTGAGGTGTTTAGGTGGGATAACTTCCTGTTTTTCAGTGATGAAGAATGTTATGTATGGAATGCTTCTGTCTGCCCCAAATTAGTATTTTTAAATCTTAACCTCCAATGTGACAGTATTAGGAGGCACAGCCTTTGGAAAGTGATTAGGTTGGGGGGCATGAAAGGGATTGGTGCCTTATTTAAAAAAAGAGAGAGCTCTCTTTGCTTTTTCCACCATGTGAGGAGGATACAGTGAGAGGAGAGCCTCACCAGACACTGAATCAGCCAGAACCTAGAACTTATACTTTCCAACCTTCAGAAGTGTGAGAAATATGTTTCTGTTATTTATAAGCTACCCAGTCTACGGTACTTTGTTAGAGCAGCGTGAACTGAACAGGAAGGATTTTTCTTTTTAAGTTCTTCATCAATGAAGATGAAGGTAGAGGGAAAGAGGGTTTTAACCACCTGTCTCTACACTTTTGGAGTGGGCCTGGCCAACTTGGTCTCTGTGACAGTGGGAGTCCCTTGTGGAGGATGACCAGTGTCTCCTTGTTAAAAGTACACATCCTGTCCACTACTTTCAAGATCAAGAGACATATCTGACTCGCCTAACACACAGAAACAGACACAAAGAATTAGGCAACATGAGGAGACAGAAGAACATGTCACAAATAAAAGAAAAGGACAAAACCACAACAAGAGACCTAAGCAAAACAAGTGTAAGTAACATGCCTGATAGAGATACTACCTGGAGAAAAGAATGCAAGACATCAGTGAGACCCTTATGAAAGAGCTTAAAAACATAAAATAGAACGAATCAAATATGAAGATGGACTAAATAGCAGGATGGAAGAAGTAGAGGAAAAAAATTAACTAGCAAACGGAGGAAGGGAAAGTAATCAAGGTGAATAAATGAGAGAAAAAAGAATTCTGCAAAATGAGAATAGACTCAGGGAACTCAATGACTCCATCAAGCATAACAACATTGTATTATAAGGAACCCAGAAAGAGAGAGAGAAAAGGGGGTAGAAAATTCATTTGAAGAAATAATAGCTGAAAATTTCCTTAATCTGGGGAAGGAAACATATATAGATCCAGGAGACACAGAGATCCCCAACAAAATCAACCAAAGGAAGTCCACACTAAGACACAACCATCAACATGGCAAAAAGTAGAGATAAAGAAAAAAAATAAAAGCAACAAGAGAAAAGACAGGTACATACAAGGGAAACCCCGTAAGATTATTAGTAGATTTTTAAGCAGAATTTTTGGCAGCCTGAAGGGACTGGCATGATGTATTCAAAATGCTGGAAAGGAAAAATATCTACAACCAAGAATATTCTACCAAGCAAGGCTATCATTTGGAACAGAAGGAGAGATTGAGTTCCTTCAGAAAAACAAAAACCGGAGTTCAAGACCACTAAGTGAGCCCTACAAGAAATACTAAAGAGAACTCTCAGAGTGGAAAGACCATACATAAGTGAAGTATGAAAAGTAGGAAACACAAAACCAGTGAAGAGTATTTCTGTAAAGAAATCAAAGGATTCTGGGGTGCCTGGGTGGCTTAGTTGGTTAAGCGTCCGACTTTCGCTTAGGTCATGATCTCGCGGTTCGTGGGTTCGAGCCCCGCGTCGGGCTCTGTGCTGACTGCCAGCTCAGAACCTGGAGCCTGTTTCGGAGTCTGTGTCTCCCTCTCTCTCTGACCCTCCCCTGCTCACGCTGTCTCTCTCTCTCCTAGAAATAAATAAAAATATTAAAAGAAAAAAAAAAATCAAAGGATTCAGAAAATAAAAAGATGTAAAATATGACAATGTATACATAAAATGTGGGAGGGGAAAAGGAGTAAAGAAGGGGGTGGGAACATAAGCAACCACCAACTTAATACAGACTACTATATGCAGAAGATATATGGCAACTACAAATCAAAAACCACTAATAGGTATACAAAGAATAAAGAGAAAACAATCTTAAGTATATCACAGAAGAAACCCAGCAAACCATGAAAGAAAGGAAAACCTACAAAAACAACAAGTTAAAAAATGGCAACACCTATCATAATTTGAATGTTAAGTGGACCAAACATTCCAATCAAAAGGCACAGGGTAACAGAGTGAATTAAGAAAAAACAATCCATATATTTGCTGCCTACAAGAGACTCATTTCAGATCTAAACACACCTACAGATTGGAAGTGAGGGGGTGGAAAAATATTTAGATGTCAAAAGAAAGAAAGGAAAAAAAAAAGACCAAGTAGCCAATACTTATGTCAGACAAAAAAAAGTTTATTATGATTTTTGAGAGAGAGAGCACACATATGGGAGGGGTGGGGGGAGGAGGTGAAGGATCTCAAGTGGGCTCTGCACAGACAGCAGTGAGGCTGATGTGGGGCTCAAACTCACAAACTATTGAGATCATGACCTGAGCCGAAGTCAGAGGCTTACTGACTGAGCCACCAAGGTGCCCCTAGACAAAACATACTTTAAAACAAAGACTGTACCAAGAGACAAAAAAAAAAAAAGGACAGTATATGGTAATAAAGGGGACAATCCAACAAGATATAACATTTATGTACCCAACATGGGAGCACCTAAATACATAAAAGTTAAAACAGAGGCACTAATCAACAGTAAAACAATAATAGTAGGGGATTTAACACCCCACTTACACTGATGGACAGATCATCCAAAAAGGAAATCAAGAAGGAAACAGCAGCTATGAAAGACACATTACACCAGATGGATTGGATATATTCAGAACATTCTATCCCAAAACAGCAGAATACACATTCTTTTCAAGGGCACACGAACATTCTCCAGAATAGATCACATTAGGTCACAAAATAAGTCTCAACAAATTGAAAAAGATCGAAGTCATCATACCATGCAAATCTTTTGACCACAATACTATAAAACTAAAAATCAACCACAAGGAAAAAAAAAATCAATAATGAAAACACAATAGTCCAAAGCCTGAGATGCAGCAAAAGCCGTTCTAAGGAAGTATAATTTATAGCAACAGAGACCTACCTCAAGAAGCAAGAGAAATCTCAAATCAACAACCTAATCTTAACATTTAGAGGAGCTAGAAAAAGGACAACAAAGAAAACTTATAACCAGCAGAAGGGAGGAATAAGATTAGAACAGAAATATAGAAACTAAAAAACAATAAAACAGATCAATGAAACCAGATACTGCTTCTTTGAAAAGGTAAATAAAATTGATAAGCTTCTACCCAGACTTACCAAGGAAATAAGAGAAAGGACTCAAACAAAATCACAGATCAAAGAGGCCAAATAACACTACCACAGAAATACAACTGTAAGAGAATATTATACTTTTTATGTCAACAAATTAGACAAACTGGAAGAAATGGATACATTTCTAGAAACATAAACCTTCCAAAACTAAAGCAGGAAGAAACAGAAAATGTCAACAAAATGATTACCAGCAAGGAAACCGAATCAGTAATAAAAAAAACTCCCAACAAACAAAAGTCCAGGACCAGATAGCTTCACAGGTGAATTCCATCAGATTTAAATTCCATTTAAAGAAGAGTTAATACCTATTCTCAAACTATTCCAAAAAATAGAAGGAAAACCTCCAAATTCATTCAATGAGGCCAGTGTCACCCTGATACCAAAACCAGATAAGGACACTACAAAAAAGACAACTACAGGCCAGTATTTTTGATGGACACAGAAGCAAAAATCCTCAACAAAATACTATCAAACCAAATTCAACAATACATTAAAAATATTATTCACCACAATCGAGTGGGATTTTTTTCCCGGGATGCAAGGGTGGTTCAATATTCACAAATCAATCAAAGAGATACATTACATCAATAAGAAAAGATAAAAACCAGATAATCATTTCAACAGAAACAGAAAGAGCATTTGACAAAGCACAATATCAATTCACGATAAAAACCCTCAATCAAGTAGGTTTAGAGGGAATACATCTCAACACAATAAAAGCCACATATGAAAAACCCACAGCTAACATCATACTCAATGGTGAAAAACTGACAGCTTTCTCCCCAAAGTCAAGGACAAGACAAAATGTTTACTCTCCCCACTTTTATTCAACATAGTACTAAAAATCCTAGTCACAGCAATCAAACAACAAAAAGAAATAAAAGGCATCTAGATTGGAAAGGAAGAGTAAAACTTTGACTATTTGCAGATGACAGTATGGCACACAGATAGAAAACCCTGAAGATTCCACCAAAAAGACTTCTAGAAGAGTTCAGGAACGTTGCAGGATACAAAATCAATATGCAGAAATCCGTTGCATCTCTATACACTAACAATGAAGCAGCACAAACAGAAATTAATAAAACGACCCCATTTACGACTGCACCAAAAATAAGATTAACTAGGAATAAACCTAACCAAAGAGGTGAAAAACCTGTACCCTGAAAACTATAAAACACTGATGAAAGAAACTGAAGACACGAAGAAAAAAATATATTCCATGCTCATAGACTGGAAGAATAAATATTATTAAAATGTCTATACTAACCAAAGCAATCTACAGATAAATCTAATCCCTATCAAAATGCCTACAGCATTTTTCAAAGAGCTAGAACAAACAGTCCTGAAATTCACACAGAATTTCAAAAGACTAATAGCCGAAGCAATCTTGAAACAGAAAACAAAGCTGGAGGTATCACAATTCCAGACTTCAAGTTACACTGCAGAGTGGTAGTAATCACAATTCCAGACTCCAAGTTATATTACAGAGTGGCAGTAGTCAGAACAGTATGGTACTGGCACAAAAACAGACACAGAGATCAATAGAACAGAACAGAAAACCCAGAAACAAACCCTCACGTAGATGGTCAATCTTCAACAAAGCAGGAAAGAAAATGCAACGGGGAAAAAGACCATCTCTTCAACAAATGGTGTTGGTAGAATCGGTCAACTACATGCATTAAGAATGAAACTGGACCACTTTCTCACACCATATACAAAAACCCAGAATGAACTGAAGACCTAAATGTGAGACTAGAAACCATAAAATCCTGTAAGGGAACACAGGCACTGATGTGTCTCATATCAGCCATAGCAACACTTTTCTAGATGTCTCTTGAGGCAAGGGAAATAAAAGCAAAGTAAACTATTAGGACTACATCAAAATAAAAAGTTCTGGGGGAACCTGGGTGGCTCAGTCAGTTAAGCATCTGAATTCAGCTCAGGTCATGATATCACAGCTTGTGAATTTGAGCTCTGCACTCACAGTGCAAAACCTGCCTGGGATTCTCTCTCCGCCCCTCCCACACTTGCAGGCACATGTACTCACTCTCTCTCTCAAAATAAATAAACTAAAAAAACCAAAAAACACCTTTAAGTAACTAAAAATTTAATAAATTAATAAATAAAAACAAAAAGCTTCTGTACAGCAAAGAAAACAATCAACAAAACTAAAAGACAACCTATGGAATAGGAGAGAAGATATCTGCAAATGAAGAATCCCTATATAAAGAACTGCTACAACTCAACACCCAAAAAACATACAGTCTAATTAAAAAATGGGCAGAGGACATCCAGATGGCCAAAAGACATATGAAAAGATGCTCAACGTCACTGTCACTCATCATCAAGGAGATGCAAGTCAAAACCACAGTAAGTTATCACCTTGCACTTATCAGAATGGCCAAAATCAAAAACACAAGAAACAACAAGTGTTGGTGAGGATGTGGAGAAATGGGAACCCTCTTGCACTGTTGGTGGGAATGCAAACTGGTGTAGCCGCTGTGGAAGACAATATGGAGGTTCCTCAAAAGATTAAAAATAGAACTAGTAATCCAGTAACTGTACTACTAGGTATTTACCCAAAGAATATAAAAACACTAATTTGAAAGGATACATGCATCCCTATGTTAACCGCAGGTTTATTTACAATAGCCAAATTATGGTAGCAGCCCAGATGCGCATTAGGATCTTCTCCCCCCCACCCCCCGCCCCGACCCTGGTCCCCACCCCACTCTCCTGCTCATGCTTTCTCTAAAAAACAAAAAACAAAAACAAAAAAACCCCGAGAGATCTCATATTCCAAGACCCAGCAAATGGTAGTGATCTGTAAAATGCCTCTTAAAGGGCTTGTGTACTTGGACTCATCTGCCCCAATGCTCAACTCAGAAGCAGCCAACTGCACCCAGTTAAAGTGAGGAGGAACCTGCTTGCATTAAAATCTTGGCCCGAGTGGTAGGCATGTAGAAATCTGCTGGAATGCTACCCAGGAATGGAAACCAGTAGGTGCTATCTTTGCAGGCTTCAGAGCATTAGTACCTCCCATGAAAGAACCTTTTACATATGCCTAGTGCCTCAATTTTTGTGGCTGTTGCACAGGGGATGCCTCTTGATCACCCAGCTCTGGAGGCCAGGGAAGCTTGTGTTCCTTGTCACAAAGGACTGTAATAATCAGCATTACTCAGAAAGGAGCTCAAAAACTTGTCTGTGGCCCCAAATTTCATGACTGCTGCCAGAGGACACCTCTACATTGCCTCGCTCACTAAGGTGCCCAGTGCAGCTTATGCTCCTAGGTCTTACAAGTCTGTAATCAAAAGAAAAAGAGTTCTTTCTTTTTAATATTTTTGAGTAGCATTGACACACAATGTTATAGTGGTTTCAGAGATACTGAGTAAGCTTGCTGGAGACCATTCTTGAACAGCTACTACACTCATAAGTGGCAAAAGACCCAGGAGTGTAGTCTGTCTGTAAAGGAGGCCTACTAGCTAATCATCCTGACTGCGGCCCAAGGAAGAGGCTTCTAATGAAAGAGGCATCTAGGGGCTGACTGTAATCCTTTTCCAGAGACCTCTGAGAGATGGCACTATCTTCATGCTCTCCTTCTGCTGTGTTCCAGAATGCCAGTGTCTCCTGAAGGGAAGCTTTACATGTGTCTGGTTTTTGTAGCTAACACCCAGGAATGCCTCTTGAACACCCTGCTCTGGTGACCAGTAGGGCTTTGCATTCTTGGGCCCTATAGGAGGGGGTCAATCAGAACAGCAGTTCTTGGCAGGCTACCGTCCTCAAGGCACGGTACAGTGGACTGAGGCACACCCCATCTTTCTGTGAAGGTCACTTTGCTTGTCCTGAAGCTCCAGACAGAGGGAGAGGCTTCAGGTTTGGCACACACTGGCTATGGAGATGCTCTGAAGGAATGTATGCCATGGACGCCATCTTCGTGCTCTCCCTCTGCCTTGCTCCAGCTTGCTGGTATTTCCCAGAAAAGAGATTATACACTCGACTGAAGCCCCAAAATTTGCAAACACTGCCCCGGGAACACCACCCCCAGATTATCTGGCTCTGGTGTTCAGCAGGGCTTATGCTTTTGGCACCTCAGAAATATATACATTTGCATTACTTTTAGAAGCTGTTGCCTGAGGGTATGGCTTTTAGTGTGCCTGAATCTTGGTGCTGAAATCCTACCCTCCGGGACACTGAGAGCTAGGTCTCAACATATCCTCAACTATTAGGAGCTATTAAAAATACTGGGGCGCCTGGGTGCCTTAAGTCGGTTAAGCGTCCGACTTTCGCTTAGGTCATGATCTCGCGGTTCGTGGGTTCGAGCCCCGCGTCGGGCTCTGTGCTGACTGCCAGCTCAGAGCCTGGAGCCTGTTTCAGTCTGTGACTCCCTCTCTCTGACCCTCCCCTGCTCACGCTGTCTCTCTCTCTCTCCTATAAATAAATAAAACATAAAAAAAATATATTAAAAAAAACAAACTGGCTGCTTGGTCAAGCACAGAGGTTTGAGAAACAATCAAGAGTTGGGCCAGGGCTAAATGAAAAGTTCATTTCCTACACAAAGTCACTCCTTCAAGAGTTGGGAGAAGTTGTTTCATCTATTGTATAGGAGCCAACATAGTGAGGCAAAATGAAGACACAGGAGAACGTGCCAAAAGAACAAGATGAAACCTTAATGAAATGGAACTATGTAATTTACCTGATAAAGACTTTAAAATAATGGCCATAAACATACTCTTCAAACTGGGGAGAAGAATGAACACAAAACTTCAAAGAGATGGAAAATATAAGTACCAATTAGAGAAGTCACAGAGCTGAAAAATACAATAACTGAACTGAAAAATACAGTAGAGGGGTTACAGACCAGATGAAAAAGGATCAGTCAACTCAAAGCCAAGGCAGTGGAACTCACCCAATTAGAGCAGCAAAAAGAAACAAATTGAAGAAATGTTAATTAGTTGAATGATACACAAAATAAAAAGATGTAAAATGTTATATCAAAAATATGAAATGTGCAGGGTGCCTGGAAGGCTCAGTCAGTTGAGTGTTGACTTCAGCTCAGGTCATTATCTCAGTTTGTGGATTTGAGCCCTGCATCAGGCTCTGTGCTGACATCTCAGGGCCTGGAGCCTGCTTCAGATTCTGTGTCTCCTTCTCTCTCTGCCCCTCCTCCACTCACACTCTGCCCTGTCTCTCAAAAATGAATAAATATATAAAAAATTTTTAATACATAAAATGTGGTGAAGGGAGTAAAAATGTTGAACTTTAGAACTTAAGTTACTGACTTAAGACAGACTGTAGATATATATTGTTACATGTAAGCATAAAAGTAATCAAAGCAAAAATCTGAAATACACAGAGGATAAAGGGAAAGCAATAAAAGTAAAACAGAAACTAGAGGAACAGCTAGAAAACAATTAACAGAATGACAATAAGCACACACCTATCCATAATTATTTTAAACGTAAATGGATTAAATTCTCCAATCAAAACACAGAGTGGCTTAATGGATGAAAGAACATGAACCATCTATATTATGTCTACAAGAGATACAATACTTTATGTTGTTATTTTTAATATTTTTTACTAGGCAAGGAACTTTATTAACCTGTTTCAAACTTTATCCCCAGGCTTCTTCAGCTTTAATTAGCTGCAAGGAATGAATTGTGTATAAATAAGCAAAAACTAAAAAGAGCACAGCAGTGTCCAAGGGGCTTGGGCTTAAAAATATTAGAGATGTAGATTTTGTCAGATCCATGAACAAAATTTTAAAAAGCAGTCAGAATACAAAATAGCAGCTCCCAGTAACTTCAACTTTTATCTTCTTGATAAAAAACTGAGTCAGAAGTTGACTCAATTGAATTTGCTTCATACTTGGGAAATTTTATCAAAATTCTCCATTAAAATCTAGAACTTCATCATCATCCTCTCTAATGGCAGGTAGTGCTTTTCCATCCACACACTGGGCAGAGCTCCAGCCCGTCTTCTTGAACTAGTCAGACTATCTGCACCAAGTTGGTTTAAGATACTGGGTAGCATTTCTGTCAGCTACTTTGTCTACACATGGCCTATAATGGTAAAAGTGTTCCTGCAAGATGCCTAAACTTTAGGGTTGTTAAACAAAGTCACTGTTCCTTGGTTTGTGAACATATTCACTTCTTCAGTAACAGAGATATTGTTTACTCCTAACTTCTTTAAGGAGTACTGAAGTTTTTTATCATCTGCTGTAGCCGTTTTATGAACCACTTTCTTTTGGTAAGCAGTTGCTTTCCCACCAATGCACACCTGTGCTTGCACTGGCGCGTTTCTCCTGGTTCATGCTGGCTTCTTTCATCTTGCTGGAGTAGAAATGGGACTATGGGGAAGACTAGGGCTGGGGTCAGAGGGTCTCCAGGGGACAAGCTGCAATTAGGTGCACACATGGGGTGGGACGGGGGAGCAAGATGGCAGCTAGTCAGAAGTGATCCAAGAGATACTCTTTAGATGTAAGTACACAGAGTGAAAGTGAAGGGATAGAAAAACATACCCCATGCAATGTAAACAAACATTTTTGTGTGTCTGGGGTATCAACCTGACAAAATACACTTTGAAACAGAGTATAATAAGAGGAAATAAAGGGTGTTATATCATGATAAAAGGGTCATTATACAAGAAGATGAAGCATTTGTAAATATTTAGGTACCCAACATAGAAGCACCAAAATATATAAAGTAAATATTAACAGATGTAAAAGAGAAAGGTAACAGTACAATTATAGTAAGGAACTTTAATACCCACTTATATCATTGGATAATTATCCAGAGAGAAACCAGTAAGGAAACACTGGATTTAATTAAATTAAACCACTTGTTAGAACAGAAGGACTTAACTGATATTTATAAAACATTTATCTCACTTTCCCTGTCTAACTTGTAACTTGGTGTGACTAAATTATTGACGAGAGGTTTCTTTTTATAAAGTATTCCAGCTAAAAATCAAAGGAAACTGCTAATGAAATCAGAGCGATCATCACCCCCTGCTAATATCACAACATTATGTATCTCCTCCTGATAGCCTCACAGAGTACAGAACATTACCTCTGGTGTTTTCTTGTTCTTGCACTTCCACTCCAATCCAATCTGAGTCTAATCAAGTCTCTAGATCTAACTACCAATTATGGAAAACGGGGCAGAGAAATGTTTTACAAAATTAAGAGTAAATGATGTGCTTTCTTCAACAAATTGCAAAGGAAAATGAGAAAGAGGGTGATTAAAAGAAGTATCAATCACTTGCAGTATAAGGACATCATTTGGAGCATGATTTAACTGTAAAAAATGGACTTATGAAATAATCAGGAAAATCTGAATACTAACTCGATGTCTGAGGACATTAAGAAATAAGTCTTAAAATTTTTTAGGTTTGGGGTGCTTGGGTGTCTCAGTCAGTTAAGTGTCTGACCCTTGATTTTGGCTCAGATCATGATCCCAGCGTCCTGGGATGGAGCCTTGCAGCAGGCTCCTCATGGAGTGTGGAGCCTGCTCAGGATTATCTCTCCCTACCCTGCCCTTCTCGCAATAACTCTTTTTCTCCCCCTGAAAGTAAATAAATAAAAATTTTAAGGCATGATAACGAAATTGTTATGTTCTTTAAAAGGATTATCTTTTAGAGATACAAACTGAACTAGTAACAGATAAATCTGCTTCAAAATAATCTGGAAGAAAGAAAGTAGAGAAGCTACGTGAAAAGTATTCCAATTGGATTATGACAACATGAGTTTGTAATGCTATTCTTACTTCTATACACATTTGAGCTGAAGTCAGAAGCTTAACCGACTGAGCCACCCAGGCACCCCAACTTCTATACACATTTGAAATTTCTCCCTCCCCCATTTTAAAAGTATCACTTGCATTTACAAATAGGCCACTTTTGGCAAGAGCAATTTGTGCAATGAATGGGCAAATACTAGATGAAATAAGTGACATGAACAAGGATTTGGCAAGGATGAAGAGGTGAGATAAAGGTGGTAGCTCGAAGTAGAAACTGGCTTGTTATATGTATGGCCTTTTTCCAAGTCTGCCCATTCATCATTCACTCATTCAACCAAAAAACTTTAGTAAGTGCCTGCTGTACAGACCAGAACTATTCTAATGCTGCGGACACAACAATGAACTAAAAAAGCAGATAAAAATCCTGCCCATGTGACCTTCTGTTCTCATATGAAGGTCGGGGAAAATTAGGTTAAAAGTGAGTTTTTCATACTCTCTTGTATGAAGAGACATTTTGTACATACCTTTATGACTGACGTTTTAGGCTGGTCAATTCTTTGTTGTAGGGGCCTATCTTGTATATTGTAGGATGTTTGGTAGCATCCCTGGCCTCTATCTACTATATGTCAGTATTGCTGACACCTCCTCCCAGTTGTAACAACTAAAATGACTCTACACATTGCCAAATATCCCTTGGGGACAACATCACCTTCGGCTGACAAGCACTGGGTTAGAAGTTAGTAAGTGCTATTCAGAAAAATGAAACAATAAAAGGAATAAGAAATACAGAAGTCTTGAGGTAGAAAGGTGCTGGAAGATTGAGGAATGTCAAGAAAGCCAGTGTAGCTAGAAAAGAGGAAGTCAGAGATAAAGTGGCAAATGCATAGACTAGACTGGCTTTCCTGCAGATAACATGAAATCCAGGGCGAAAAAATACAAAAAGAAATCCCCCCAAACCCCAAAGACCCCTATGAATATATGCAGGTGCTAAAATGTGAACAAAAACTGGCAGATTCTGGAGATGACGGGAAATGAGAAACCCAGGAACAGCAAAGGCTGTAATTTGTGTTTGTTATGGCTTTTAGCCTAAGGGAAGACCATGTGAAGCAGCTAAAACTCCCCAGTCTTTCTGGCCTGAATAATCAGACAATATGAGCTTGGGGAAACAAACACTTCTAGAAAGTGAGACAATCCTAGAAAGGAAAAGAAAGAATCTCAAATTCTGTGTACAAATTCTGCCCAAATCATTGGCTAACCCCTGAACAACACATGTACAGGATAGACTCTAAGCTACCTAGCATGGATCAGAAAACTCAAGAGCGATTTGAGCAGTTACCTAAAATATAGTGTTTGTAGATTGAGTTTCAGCCAAATTGACAGCACAACAACAAAATCAGTATCTTTCAAGAAATGTAACATTAAATAGAATATCTACAACATGATTATCACAATGACCAAGATATAATCCAAAATTACTTGACATACACAGAGAACAAGGTGAACAAACCTCAAGAGAAAATATACTCAAAAGATCCCAACTAGGCCCAGATGTTAGAATTTGTAGTCAAAAATTGTAAAGCAGCTATTATAACTATGCTCAATAACATAAAGGAAATTCACATTCATATTATGAACATATGCTTACCACGAATGAAATAAGAAATGCCACCACAGAATAAAATTTGTTAAAAGAAATTAACTGCCTGATAATTCTAGAAATGAAAGACAATGTATGAAAAGTTCACTGGATGAACTAATTAACAGCAAAATGGAGTTGACAGAGAAAAAAATAAGTGAACTTGAAGATAATCAATAGAAGTCATTCAATCCGAAGAACAGAAAAAAGCAAAGAGCCTCAGGGACCCTTGGGATAATATAATGAGTCCCAAAAGTAGCAGAGAAAAAAAATGAGAAAGAAAAAAAATTTGAAAAAATAATAGCCAAAGATTCCCCAAGTTTGATAAAAGACAAATTTATAGATTCAAGAATTTCAGCAAATCCCAAGCAGGATTAGGTACAAAGAAAACCAGGGGCGCTTGGGTGCTTCAGTCAGTTAAGCAACGGACTTGAGCTCAGGTCATGATCTCACAGTTTGTGAGTTCAAGCCCTCCGCTGGGCTCTGCTGATTGCTCAGAGCCTGGAGCCTGCTTCAAATTCTGTCTCCTCTCTCTGCCCCTCCCCCACTAACACTGTCTCTGTCTCTCTGACTCAAAAAAAAAAAAAAGAATAAACATAAAAAAAATTTAAGTACAAAGAAAACCGTATGTACTCATATATGACATCATAGTCAAACTGCTGGGAACCAAATAAAGACTACCAAAGAAAATAACACATTACATATAGGAGGAAATGATTTGATTATAACTGACTTATCATCAAACAGGGGAAGGAAACAATGGAGCTTGAAAGTGCTGAAAGAAAACTGGCACCCCAGAATTATACATTCAGCACTATATATGCAAGAGAGACAGTAAAATGAAAAAACTTTCACATAAAAGAAAATTAAGGGGCATCTGGGTGGCTCAGAGGTTAAGTGATCTCGCAGTTTGAGTTTGAGCCCCATATTAAGCTCTGCATTGATAGCATGGAGCCTGCTTCGCATCCTGTCTCCTCCCTCAAAAATAAACAAACATTTAAAAAAATAATAAAGAAGGAAAATTAACAAGAATCCGCAACCAGCAGACTTACACTTTGAGAGAGAGGAAGAGACTAAAAGATACAGAATAGGTCATAACAGAGAAGATGACAATGTTTCAAATTTTCAGAAAGATATGTGCAACATTCTTTTCATAGGTGGAAAGAAATCTTCAAGATCGTCTCCTCTAATCTCTTCATTTTACAGACTGACTAACCAATGTTATACAATTCTGCAATTATCTAGTAGTACAATATACTAGAAAGTAAGTCTTCTAACTTCTGGGTCAGAATGAGATGGAAATAAAACATATATATTAACCTTTACAAACAAATCAAAATACAAACACAGTGACAATAAATTGCTGAAATCAATATATATATTATTTCTGTAAGTCTTATAAAGGCTGAATATTTCATTTAAGCTACCTTAGGTATTTACTGTAAATCATGATATGAATCTTTTGATAGTGTCAATTCTACTTTAATAAAAATTAAAATTTTCATTTTTAAACCGTTTATTTCTTCAAATCAGTACTAGACAGGAGTCTATGTTGCATAATTACATAATATAATTAAAATTATCATTGTATCAAAAATCGTAAGAATGATATGTCATTTCACGAAACAATTTTCTCTCTGCTGTAATAAAGAACTGTCAATGGGAGTAAACAGTGTCTTAAAGTATTGTTTAAAATGTTATCTCTGGAAGTACACAAAGCACAACAGGCTCTGAAAATTAGTTTATGAAGGAATAAAATATATAAAGCCACAAGATACATAGATTAAAGGAGTTTCCAAAGCCTACAAGTAAGGTACATAATGAGAATGAAATCCAAATCTTAGGAACACATCCCAGTGCTCTAAGAAAACAAGATTCTAAAGTTCACTAACGAACATATTAATATATTGAAAACGCTGAAAAATCATCACCCCATGTCTCCATATGGCATGTAATAAAAAATTCTCCAATTTATCTAGTGGTACAATATAGACAAGGCATGACCTTGTAACATACGTTTCAAGTGCTGGGCCTTGAGTACTTACCCCAACAGCTGGGACTTCTTCACTCTTTACTTCATTTATCCGAACCAAATAGTTAACAAAATCTCTGGCAGCATTGCTCTGTGCATCTTTTTTATTGGTGGAATTGCCCATGCCAGTATAATTAAAACCTTCCACTCGAACCTTTAACGGTCAGGAATTAAAAAAAAGGCATTAAAAAAAAGACTGACCCAGGTAACTCTGGGATTTAGAAAAATCATAATTCAATTACGAATTAAGGGGTAACAGTTAAATGTTGAAGATATACTCTATAAAAACACTAAAAATAACATATACAGGGAATTCATAGGCTGACTTATTTTAAAAAAAAAACTTCAATTGTATTTTCCAATGATAAACTAATCTAAAATCTATTACTTTTTGTGGCTGTTATTCTCTTCTCATGTAACAGAATGTTCCACGTTAAAATCTGATTTTATAAGACCCAAGAACAAGTTCTCCATTTGCATTTATTTTAACTGATTTGACCTGAAGCAATCAAGAATTGCTCTACTTTCTACAGGAATTAGTAAAACCACAAACAGCTGACTTTACTTTTCTACCTGCACTACTGGCACTGTGTCAGTTAAGAAGGACCCATATTCTTGCTAGAATTTACCTATCAGATTGTTTTATGTTTTAAAAGTAATGCTCACATGAAAATGACTTATAATAAAACAGCAGGCAAGTGACAATATTATCATTTCCAAACAGGAAACACTGTTCTCTTAACACCAAAATAAGCCTGAAAAAAAAAATCACATAAATAGGGGCGCCCAGGTGACTCAGTTGGCTGAGTGTCAGCTCAGGTTATGTTCTCACGGTTCCTGGGTTTGAGCCCCGTGTTGGGATTTGTGCTCAAAGCCTGGAGCCTGCTTCATATTCTGTGTCTCCCTTTCTCTCTGTCCCTTCTCCCCCATCGAGCTCTGTCTCTGCCTTTCAAAAATAAACATTTAAAAAAATTTTTTTTTAATTTTTAAAAAATCACATAAATGGAAACTATTCTGTAGTACCTCACACATGAATTTTTGCCTGTTTTTGTTCCCCACTGCTCTAATTTCATAGGATGGGGTCATCTTCCTTTTGCCACACCAGGCATACAGAAAATTCTTCACATCACCCATGATTCAGAAGTCTTCTTCGGACCTAAAAAAACGAAAGTTAAACTGCATTATTTCTAAGAGCAAACACTAGAAATAACCAGTAACTGGAATGAACTCAAAACCTAGGTTAAATACAGGATATTCTGTCTTGCTACTATTAAAACTGCATATAACAAAATTTTAACAGAAGGTCTATGACATGCTATATGAAAGAGCACGATAACAAACTACACGATTTAAACTACATTTTATGAAAGGCCTATGTTCTACATTTTAACTCACTTAATCCTCAATGGCAGATAAAATTATATACTAAACATTTTCTACATAGGAAGAAATTGGGATATAGAACGTTTAGGTAACTTTTCTAAGTCACCCACTGTGGAGGCATAAATTCAAACCAAACTACTATATTAAGAAAATGGTTTCAGGGCGCCTGGGTGGCCCAGTCGGTTAAGCGCCCGACTTGGGCTCAGGTCCATGATCTCGCGCGGTTCATGGGTTCGAACCCCCCGAAGAGTTCTGTGCTGGCAGCTCAGAGCCTGGAGCCTGTATCAGATTCCTTGTCTCCCTCTCTCTCTGCCCCTCCCCTGCTAATGCTCTGTCTCTGTCTCAAAAAAAGATTTAAAAAAAAAAAAAAGAAATGGTCTCAATCAGTTTGTCATAAATCAGTTTACTCTCATTCTGAAGAATGTCTCCTAGTACACTGTCCTCAGAGTTATATACTATATATTACACTAAGAATTCGGTACTGTTAACTTAAGCACCAAATCTCTCCTTTAGGCCTTGTTATTCATTAAAATTTGGGGATATTAAGTTTTCTTGAAGTACAACATCCATGTTGGCACTCTCCCTCTAAACCCAGTTTATAAACAGAGCAAAAAGTTATGAAGCCTAGGAGTCTAAAATCTGATTCTAAATTAAAAGATACTGTACCTGAGACCAAATTTAGATCTAGAGAAAATAAAACTAGTTTGCTGTGAGAAAAAACCCTATTACTAGCATTACACCTTTCTTGTTAATGTTCAGTGCATTTTGTTAGTACCTAAATCTAACGTCATAACACTTGACCCCTGTACAAAGTTGTTTATTCTGTAGCCACAAGCTAACCCTGGGGAAATCCTGTTGAATGAAAAGCTGTGGAACGCTCATGAGGTCTATCTGTAAATTCCACCCTTGAATAATTAAAAAAAAAATAAGCCCTCAGGGTGAATGAATAACATGAAATATGAAGGACTACACTATCAAATTCCTTCCTCCCTAGCAGTCTCATCTGACTCCATTATATTCAACGTTAACTATACTTTAATGATGCCCAAATATACCCTGAAAATTTACTCTTTTCTCTTATTTAAGCTCCAAAACCAAGTTCATCCAACTGCCGCACTAATGCGCATATGCTAACTCGACATCTCAGTCAAATCAGAATTTACGTTTCCTCCCCAAATCTGTTCCTCCTCCCCTTGGCCTAACTGTTTCCATATCCTAAAATGGCACCGCCATCTGAGAGTCATACGCTCCCGCAAGATCCTCCATAGTTACCCGTTGTAGAGAACTCAGCATGCGCCAGACCGTAAAGGATCATCTACACGAACTACCTTCCTTAACCCTTACGATATTTGTACAGATAAGACTGTATTTATTATCTTTCTTTGCGGATGAATAAACCGAGACAAAGAATACCCTGCCCTGGAGAAGACAAAGCTCCTAACCGGGAGACCCAGAATTCCAAGCCAGGTAGTCTGCCTCCTGACTACGCAATTTCTGCCTCCAAAATACGTTTGCAATCCATTCGCTTCTCTCCAACCCTTGCCGTCGCTACCGCACCCCTGGAGTACTGCAATGACGTCCTAGGTCTCAGAGGTCTAGATCCCCGCTTCCACCCTGGCCATAAAACCCATTCTCTTAATACCGTCTCACCATATCCAGACCCTTTGTTTCTTCCCAATCTCTGCTCTCAAGCGCTAACTAATCCCTTCTAACTCGGCAATTCTTTTCCTCCTAATCTTCATAGCTGACGCATTCTCAACCTAAGGGCCGAGATAGCTCAAACGTCTACCTCCTCCGAAACGCTTTCCCTTGCCACCCTAATGAAAGCAGCTTTCTCCCATGACACCGCCTCCCATTTTCTCGGGTCATTTTACCGAAACCTGCAAAGACCTTTTTTTTTTTTTTTTTCCCGTTGCCTTCCACTACCGAAACCTCCCTGCGGTAGTAGTATAGACTGTGCCCCACGTGTTTACGGCCCTACCACCCAGACCGCGGGACAGCGCCCGGTATTTGCGGCCACAATGAATGAAGGGCCCGGAGTGTGTGTGGCGGCATCATGGCGGGCTCACCGCCCCGTGATCCGCCCCCCCCACTTCCTTACAATAGGCGGCAACAGCGCCACCGCCACGCGCAGACCGGAGGAAGAGGAACTGGGCCGCTTCGGACACAGGACTGGCCGTCGCTGGGGGAAAGACTGGTGCACAAAGCGGACCCGGACAGCGCAAGCGTGGTGCGGCGAGCCGCGTGCAATCCGCAATCCGGGAACCCGGCGATCGCCTCGCCCCTTCCCCCATCCCCCACCGCCGCCCGCGCTTCGCAACAAAGCCCGGCTACAGGAGCGCGGGGTCCCACGCCCCTAACGGGTGGCAAGGACGTCTCTTCCCTACCGGCGTTCTCCTCCTGGTGCCAGAAAGCACAGCCCTCTTAGGACCGTCCGCAGCCGCGGCCTTCCTCAGAGAGACACCCGGGAAACACACCGCAACTCGCTCGGAGGCGGCGGCGAAATGGCTCCGACGCCGTCGCCAGTGGGGCGGGGCCAGTGCGCGTACGCATGCGCAGGAAACGAGCTTGGGCCTGAGGGCGCCCCAAGGGGGGGCGGGGCTGCAGCTCCCTCGCCCCGGGTAGCGTCCGGTCACCAGGGAGATTTGATCTGCCCTGGGCCTGCGGCGCCCTAGCCACAATTTTTCCGGTACGGTGCTACCCACTTTTGAACGTTTTTGAGAGTTGAGGATCTGTAGCATTTTGATGCAGCAAAATGTTTCATAGCCTCTATCATAGGACCTCCAGTAGATGACAGATAAATGGTAGAAGACAGGTGGATGTCTTCCTCGAAGACAGAACTGGGAATCTTAGGCGCTGCCTTTATAGATGATTAAGTGAGATGGCATATATATGAAGGGGGTTTAGCGCAGTACCTGGGACATAGTACGTGTTCAGAAGCTGTTGTTATTGTAGTGATTCAGATACTCTAATGCAGATGTCTCCCGAAAGAAATAAGCTCAGTGAAGGCAGGAAACCAGCCTGGCTAGCTGAGGGCACTCACTGCAGTGTGTGGGGCAAATCATAAGTGCTCAGTAAAAACCAGCTTAATGAGTGGTTAAAACATGCAAGGTTGTTTTTGCTTAAATTGGATAACCTTTTGTCTTCAGAGTCTTTGGACTAGTTTGTATTCTTAAATATTGTAGTAGTCGTTGTTACATTTTTGAACTCTAGTGCTTCCCATGAAGGCAACGATACAAAAAATATTTCCAGTTGGGGTTGTTCCAGAGACTCCAGACTAATCAATTGTATGGGCCCATCATACCTTATCCATTCTCATTTTTCACCTCTTTTCTTTTTCCTTTTTAAAGTTTATGTATTTTTCAGAGAGAGAGAGAGAGAGAGAACTCCAGTGGGGAAAGGGCAGAGAGAGGCACAGAATCCAAAGCAGGCTCCAGGCTTCAAGCTGTCAGTAAGCACAGAGCTCAATGGGGAGCTCAGCTCACCAACTGCAATATCATGACCTGAGCTGAAGTCTGAGGCCTAATCGACTGAGCCACCCTGGTGTCCCTATTGCTTTTTTTCTTAATTCTTCTAGCTCATAGTGATCAATTCCTCTAAAACTCTGTTGCTCCTACAGTTAGAATAAGTTTAGCATTTATTCTTTCTTTTCTTCATATGTTTGCTCTCTTCAATTAAGAGTAAAATCATTCAGAGCAGACCTTAATCTTTTTTATTTCTTTGGACCTTTCAGGGCGCTTAATGTAGCAGTTGCCTGACATTTATGATAAGGGAAACTGAAGGATCACACATGGATTGCAAATGTTTTGTACTAGATAATGAGTACAGTAAAAATGACAACAGGTTAAGTATAAATAAAAATTTCAGAGGTGGATCTTTAGCTTCCAATGATTATGAAGAATTTTGTTATTAAGTTGGTTCTTAATTTGGGGCTTGCTCTGCTCCTGAGACCTAGAGTCCCAAGTGGATTGGGGACCATAACTAGCATTACCTTTGTAGGTTGCTGTTGGCAACTATCACCCTCCAACATCTTCACATTTGTAAATGAAGCTTCGAAACCTGCTCCAGAAGTACAGTGTGGTCAGATTTCACTACAACAACTGGATGTTTCCAGTGTATGACTATCTAGAAGACTACAGGGGTTAGCAAAGCAGGATAGAGCAGTGTGACTGGACTACTTAATATTTCAGATTTACCTTTTTAAAGTTATTTTTCAGTTTTTTTAATTTTTAAGTTTATCACCTAGAAATAACTTCTGAAAGCATTGACTTGGTTCCTGAGTTTAGTAGAAAATAAAGACTATGAAAATATGTATTAAATTCAACCTGTGGTATGTATGGGGGGGAAACCCCCACCAAAGATTCTCAGGTCATTTGCTATTTCTGCCAACCCAATGGGCTGAGGCAAAGTTTCTGCCAGAGAATGAGAATGAGATGGTTCTTAGCAACACCTATAGTTAAAATGGATGATAAGAAATGAGGCAGAATGTTTTGGTTCTTCACTCTTCCTCTGTTTCTCAGGTAGGCAGAAGGTTGGGAGTTGGGGAATGGAAGAACACCAGGGACCAGAAGTGGGATTTAAGTAGGGTTATTATGACTCTTGAGGAAGTCTGGTGGTGAAGTTTGAACCCTCTCGTAACTTGGGAACACCAATGATACTTGTACCCTTCAACACTCTTGTACTACTACCATATACGATGTTACATCCAGACAGGAATGAAGTTTTTGTTTGTTTTGTTCTTTTTAAAAATGCTCATAGAGACTTCCTGATAGCTGGGGTAGCTTGACTTGAGCGTCTTAGGAAGTGGCCTATAATGCTGAATAGGCTAGGGTTCTTGTCTTCAGGGTCCTCCCAGCATCATTATGCCCTTTTCACTTCCAAATAAATTATGTTAAAATTGGTAGGTTTACATTAAGAACATATAAAAGGGTAAAAGAAGTGAAAGTGCTGGATACAAAAGCAAAACCCAAAGATTAAGACAAGTTGGGTGCTCTCTGCATTCCAGGATGGTGTACAGTCCAAGTTATCCTGTGGGCCAAACTTGTCTGCCACCTCACAAGTGCATCCACAGAACTTGGATGTCAGATAGGTTGAGAGGAAGATATAGAAAAAATCATCCCCTTAGCGGCACCTGGGTGGCTCAGTTGGTTAAGTGTTTGACTCTTGATCTTAGCTCAGGTCATGATCTCATGGTTTGTGGGTCAAGCTGCACGTTAGGCTCTGCACTGCACAGAGCCTGCTTAGGATTCTTTCTCTCCTTCTCTCTCTGCTTCTCCCCTGACTTGTACATGGCCCCTCTCTCTCTCTCTCAAAATAAATAAATAAACTTTAAAAATTTTTTAATGTTTATTTTTGAGAGAGAAACAGAGCATGAGTAAGGAAATGGCAGAAAGAGAGAGGGAGACACAGAATCTGAAGCAGGCTCCAAGCTCTGAGCCATCAACACAGAGCGTGATGCAGGGCTCGAACTCAGGGAAGCATGAGATCAGGTAAAATGCAGTGGATGTTAACCATGGAATCCGAGGCAACCACCAGAAGAAATGAATTGGAACTTAAGGTACAGGGTTAGCGAAAAGAAAAAGGAACAAAATAAGTTATATAACAGCATCTATGTCAATTTAAAATGACCCTAGGGGTGCCTGGGTGGCTCAGTCAGTTGAGCGTCTGTCTCTTGATCTCGGCTCAAGTCATGATCTCACAGTTGGTGGGTTCAAATCCTGTGTTAGGCTAATAGCACAGAGCCTGCTTTGGATTTTGTTTCTCCCTCTTTCTGCCCTTCCCCACCCTCAAAATAAATAAATAAAATTAAAAAAATAAAATAAAATGGCATTAGATGTTTTGCAAAAAAAATTTTTTAAAGATACGCATTAAACACATTAGAATGGATGTTTATTGCTGGGGGGTGTTGTGATTAAGGGATTATATTAAAAGGAAAACATCAATCCTTCTAGATCCCCTTGGATAGATATGCAGGACTGTAAGTGATACCAATGTCAAGGACAGATATAGGGTCTAATTCTTATATTAATTAAAATAAATGTTTATTGAAGGCTCCTTTTTTTTTGTACTAGCCACTGTTCTAGAGGAAATAGCCATAAATAAGAAAAATGACATCCTTTTCTCATAGAGCTGGCATTTAGAGATGACTTTTGTGTAGTGTGATAGAGTAGCTTTTATCAGACCAACTCTCCTGCCAAAAATAACTCCAAAATCTGAAGGGAAAAAAAAATCAAAACAAGACCTCTATTTGAAGCATTAGATTCAAGGCAGCTAATATCTGAGAAGCTACAATCCTGGGGAAGAGGGAAGAGCAGAGCTTTTGAGTCACTTTGCACTTCCGATGCATTTGCAGATTCCTAACTAAGCTGCCTGGGGCAAAAGATGAAGAAGCCAAATAGAAAACAGAGGCTATGAGGCTGAAAAGCTAGAGAGCCTTATGTACTAGAGAGACAAAACTTGGACCAAGGAAGACAGGCCAGGCTTTCATCTGATGCCCCCTGCAGAGGTACATTCTAAAAGGAAGGACAAACTCAGGAGAATGAAAACCAGCCTTGAATCGTCTCACTTATTCATTGGACCAAAGTGCTCTGTCCTCTTCTTCTGGCAAAATACCCTGTAACTTGTAAAAATTTTTTTATAGAATCTTCCAAATTAAAAAAAAAAAGTCTACAGGTAAAGTTACTGAAGACAGGCCAAATTACTGAAAATCAAGAGGAAAAAATAAGATGGGGTGTCTGGGTGGCTCAGTCAGTTAAGTGTCCAACTCTTGGGGCGCCTGGGTGGCTTAGTCGGTTAAGCGTCCGACTTTCGCTTAGGTCATGATATCGCGGTTCGTGGGTTCGAGCCCCGCACCGGGCTCTGTGCTGACTGCCAGCTTGGAGTCTGGAGCCTGTTTCAGTCTGTGACTCCCTCTCTCTCTGACCCTCCCCTGCTCACGCTGTCTCTCTCTTTCTCTCTCCTAGAAATAATAAAAAATAAAAAAATAATAAAAAATTTTTTTAAAAAAAGTGTCCAACTCTTGGTTTAAGCTCAAGTCATGATCTCACATGAGTTTGAGCCCCATATCAGTCTTGAGATTCTCTCTGCCCCCTCTCTGCCCCTCCCCTGCTCACTCTCTCTGTCTCTGTCAGAATGGATGCATGAATAGACTTAAAATATTTTTTTAACTTTAAAAAAAGAAAAAAAATAACAGAAACACTCCCATAAATGATCGATGCTGAAATCATCAGACTTTATAAAAATTGTGATTAATACATTCAAGAAAATAGATGGGGGCACCTGAGTGGTGCAGTTGGTTGAGCGTAGACTCTCAGTTTCAGCTCAGGTTATGATCTCACAGTTTTGTGAGTTTGAGCCCTGTGTTGGGCTCTGTGCTGACGATGTAGAGCCTGCCTGGGATTCTCTTTCTTCTCCCTCTCTCTCTGCCCCTTCCCCACTTATGCTGTCTCTGTCTGTATCTAAATAAACTTTTTAAAAAAGGAAAAATAGATGAAAACATTGGAGATAATTTACAGAGAGCTGGCATAAGTGAGAAGTATCAAATAGAAATTTTAGAAGTGAAAACAGAAATTACTGAAATTCAGAACTCAGTGAGTTAATAGATTGTACATATCAGGAAAGAGAATTCACAGATTGGAAATAAATCAATAGAAAATATCCAGATTGACTTTGCAGAGAAAAACAAATGATAAACACATGAAAGAACTTAAAAGATGAGTGGAACATCGTGAAAAGGTCTGTTGTACACAAAATTAAAGTTTCAAAAGTAAAAGATAGATAGCATGGAGGAAAAGCAATATTTGAAGCAGTACTCCCTAAAACCAATGAAGACGTAAAGCCACAGCTTGATTGAAAGCTTGCGTTTTAGCAGACAGACAATAAATATGTATGCGAATAAAATATTCACTGGTAACAAATGCTATGCAAAAAATTAAATATAATGCTGAGATAGAATTGGACTGGGTGGCTATTTTAAACCTGGATGGTTAAAAATATCATTTTCAAGAAGGTAATATTTAAGCTAACATCTGAATGGCACACAAGAAGACAGCCATGTGAGGATATGGAGAAGAACATTACAGACTCTTATATCCCCTTGTAAGGAGGAGAAGAGGTAACAAGTCATGTAGGGCTAGATAAAGTTTGAAACACTACAGTGTCTCTGTCCTCAAAGTGCCTTGAGCCCATGATCTACCTGGCCGAGCAGATCCAAAGATTATCAGTTAAAGACAAGACATCTTGGAGGAGAAACTCTACCACAGGCCAAGGCTAATTATGGTAAAGGCCTAAGCTCTTAGTAAGAAAGGTCTGTGGCACGTCTGTGGACATTTTGGAGGAGAGGATGTTGGGGAATAAATGGTTTTATTTCCCCTCATGATCCTAATTTCTCCCTTGGAAGCAGACCTGGTGGCCATCGTTTTTACATTTTATTTCATTCCTTCTGATCCATTTTTAGTCAATCCGCTGTAAGAAAGCTCTGTGATTCTCCTGACTGTGGGCCACAAGCATGGTCTTTCCTGAACTATCTCAAGAGGGTGTACAGATCACCATGCTTTCAATTATATACAGACCAGAATGAAAGAACTTGCCCCAAAATTTCATGCATAATTAATTCAGTTAATTGTGGCCCCTATCTTTTAATTGAGGTATTTACATATGTAAAGATGATCAACCCTTAAATGTACAGCCCCCTCCCTTTTTTTTAACCTATGTGTACACCAATAGAATTACCACCCAAATCCAGATATTGACCTTTGCTATCATCCAGATAGTTATCCTGTGTCCTTTCTCAGCGGTAACTACCATTCTCACTTTTATCACAACAGTGTTGCTTGTTCTTCAACTTCATAAAAGTGGCATCATGTAGTATGTTCTGTTCTGGATCTGGCTTATTTCACTCAATGTAATACTTTTGAGATTCATCCATATTGTTAGATCTAGCAGTACTTTTTATTACTGTTAGTACTCCATTTTATTAATATCCTACAATTTGTTTATCCATTCTCCTGATGATGGGCATTTGAGTAATTTCTAGTTTTGGCTAAAGTGAAAAGAGTTGCTATGGACATTCTTGATTAAGTCTTTGGCCCCTCTATGTTTAGTTTTAGTTTTAGTTTGCAATGGGGAAACCACACTCCTTTAAACTGCTTGCAGTATTAGAAGTCCATCGAAGCACTATTTAATAACTGTATTGAAATGTGGCCCCAGCCCTGTAGCCTTTAATCCAACTGTCATCAATAATGAGGCCTTAGAAATAGTTGAGTCTTCTGATTATGATTTGAAAGAATATAAAAGACCTTGGGCAGCTTTTTTCAAGAAGAAATTCAGAGACTAAAGAAAAAGAGAATGTAGATTTAAGGTATCATTTCCACAAAACTGTCTTAAAATTTAGTTTTCTATTGCTACATAACAAGTATAAACTTAGTGGCTTAACTCAACACTTGGTTTTTATCTCACATTTCTGTGGTCACATTTTAAAAAAAAATTTTTTTTAAATGTTTTATTTATTTCTGAGAGAGAGAGAGAGGAGAGAGAGAGAGAGACAGAGAGAGAGAGAGAGCCAGCATGAGCAGGGGAGGGTCAGAGAGAGAGAGAGACACAGAATCTGAAACAGGCTCCAGGCTCTGAGCTGGCTGTCAGCACAGAGCCCCACACGGGGCTTGAACCCACGAACTGTGAGATCATGACCTAAGCCGAAGTCGGACGCTCAACTGACTGAGCCACCCAGGCGCCCCATCTGTGGTCACATTCTTGGTAGAACATTAAAAAGACTGTGGTCCTATTTGCTCTTAGGAAGAGTAAACAAATTTTATGATGCTAAGTTGAAGAGTTTTAAGTCAATGGTCAATGGCTGGTCAATGGTCTATTAATCAGAGAGCAAATGATAGTTTTCCTATTGGAAGGCTAACAAGGGTGTGGGCAGGAATGCATAGAAGAAACTTGCAGGAAGGAATTAGGAGATAGGCTCTGATTCCTGAGAGTGGTCTATTGATGGACCTACTTCTTGGAATATGGCAAGTAGCACTGTTTGAGTGCCCAGGAGTTGTGCTTCATCAGAAATCTAACCCCAGACTTGAGGTATGAGACCATGGGTATCTGCTATTGAACAGTATGGTCATACATACTGGTCCAGATGAATTCTATGGGAGAGTCTGTTCCTAGGAAGAGTCATTTGGGTTCTAGGGTATGATTGGTTGGCTAATATGCTTTTTTATTTAAAAAATCATTTGCTTATACAATTTTTAAATTATATTTAAGTGGTTACATATAATTTAGAAAATGAGTACAGCGTATGTAAATGTAGTCATAAAGAACTTAAAACAGGAATATATAAAGAAAAATATTAGAGCCATGCTCCCAAGAGCCAATTGTTGCATCTCCAAGAAGTTTGCAAGCCAGTTGATATCATGGGATATCACCATAATCCAATATTTAGATCACAGAAATTGGCAAATGCAACAAATCTGGGTCTTGTTTCCTCCACCCCATCCTCTGCCAGAGCCAGTTGCTGACCACTTACCTGCTTACCAGTGGCCCTGGTCTGGGCAGGTCCTTCATCTGCTCTGGGTTGAGTCTTCCCTTGAGTCAGGACTCGGGTAGCTGCTGGTTTTCCAGCTCCAGTCTCCTGCCCTGCAGCCTGGGAAGCCTGATGGTGAGTTGTGCTGCTTCTGAGCTACCTTGAGCCTGGGGCTTGGCCTGTGATGGGGGTGGTTGAGAGTGGCACCTCATGCACTACCCAACTGCTGAGCTTCCAGGACTACCTACACTAATCACTAGGCCTTCCATGGTTGTTGGGAGACTCTGGCCATTTGAGGCTGTTACCTTGCCAACTGTCTATTTCCCTTTGAACTCTATGTTCTTCTCCAAGCAAATGTTCTGAACATTTGTTCTGAACAGCACTCATCACAGTTGAGGCTTTGGAGTTCCTTTGAGCACAGCTCTGCTCCCATGTCTCTAATCATTCCATCTCAGACTCCTGCGCAACAACCTCTATATGCACTCCAAATGCCAGCTACGCCTAGGTTCTGTTCTTAGCTCTCTCTATATATACTCTGTTTGGATAATCTTATTTTTCCCATTGCTACCATCTCTATGTTGATATTTCCTCAACCTCTATTTCCTACTCAAATCTTCTTTTGAGCTTCAGATGAACATATATACATGCTTGGTGGACCTCTCTACATCATATCTCACAGGCTCTGATTCTTGGGTATCCATCCTGATTCCTTCACTATTGTGGTAGACAACCTTCCAAGATAGCCAACAATGGTCCTTGCCTCCTGGAATCATACCCTGTGTAGTCCCATCCTACATTGTACTAGAATTGGTTTTGTTGACTGACAGCATACAGAAAGGGATAGTAGGTCACTTCTTAGATTGCTTTAAAAGACTGTGACTTCTGCTTTGGGCTCTGGCCCATTCTTTCTCTCTCTTTCCAGAGGAAGCAAGCTGAAGCCTCTGGCCAACAGCTAGGAAGGATCTCAGGCTTGCTCACTACTTCTTAAGTGAACCTAGAAACATATTCTCCAGCTCCAGTTGAGCCTTGAGATGAGTAAATCTCTGGTCAATAGGTTGACTACAACCTTGTAAAAGAACCTTGAGGCAGAATCACTCAGTTAAGCTGCTAATTTTGGGGTGATTTGTTACACAGAATAAATAACAAATACAAATATCTTCTATATTCAGGTTCTATTTTTCTTTTATTCCTTTCTGCCACTTCCTTAGCTTAGGGCTTCACCATTGGGTGCCAATTGCAACGGGCCACCAAATGGTTTCCCTGTTCCCAGTCTCCGTCTTCCAATCTACTCATCACATTGCTTCAAGAGTATACATTTTTAATACAAAGTCATGTCACATACCTCCCTATCCCATTTGCACATCTTTTGATAATGATGACTCATTGTTTTCCCTGTTCTTAACCCATGCTTCTTTGACCTGCTTGTTCTTCTCAAATCACTTAGCACAAGGCATTCTCTAATGGTTAGTCCCTGTTCCAAATAGGCACACAGAGCTCATTCAAAAGCCCACTCATATTTTTCATTCCCTACCCTCTATAGTTAGATGGAAACACAGAAAAAACTTCCCAACCTACAAAAAAATATGAGAATGGCACTATAATCTGGGCTCCATTAATAATAAATGCAAATATCTATTGCAGCTCTTGCCTTGGGTTTCATATGATTTTCAATTTTACTTTGCCATCTATTCATTAAAAGGTTTAGCAGCGATGTACTATTTCTCTGTTGTATAAAGAGCATACACTGAATGCCTTGGATAGCTACAAAAACTAATACTTCACTGTGTGAATGCTGTGCCAGACACTATTCATTAAGAACTTTATATGTATTATTTGGTGCAATCCTCATAATAACAAGGAGACAGATAATATATAATTCTCATGTTACAGATAACTGAAGGACTGAGAAGCTAAATGAAATGTTGTAGGTCATAGAGAGTGGTGGAGCCAGGACTTGAACCCACACAGCCTGGATCTGAGCACATACTCCTCACCATGAGGCACTCCTGCCTTTCATACAACCATGGCCATACTGTTTGCCATTTCATACTATGTTGAACACAACTCTCCATTATATCAGTAGGCCCTTGGGCTTGAAATCTTACCTACAACACTAGTTAAGAGGTATTATTAAAAATGGACATATGGTTTTAAGATTCTTGGTGTGAAATATAGTCTGGTTTCCACCCAGTTAAAATTCCTATTCTGGCTCTGCCACAGATCATGTGTGACCTTAAGACATTTAACTTCTCTTTGCCATAGCTCCCTCATTTTAAAAAAGGGACGATGCTCTGTTGTATCAGTTCTAAAATACACTTTAAAAAGTATCTTGATATCTTTAGAATAAGATGGCATGTCCTACTTTATCAGGGTATTTTTTCTTTCTTAGAGGTATATTAAATGATATCTTACAATCCAGAGCATCTTAGAAATTTGATGAAGCATCATTGACCTACATCATAAAGTAACTATTAGGAATAGATAAATAAGCAAAAGAAATTCAGGACTTGGCATATACCATATTTAAAGCTTGCTTTTCTCTTTAAAAAAAAAATCTGAAAATTACTTTAAGTTCACGGCACCTATGCAGGTTGGAAAGCTGAGACCCCCACCTAGAGCAAGAATAGCAAGAGGTACAGACATAAGGAACCCAGGGTAAGTTGCAGGGATCAGTGTGCTCCAGAGCACAAAAAGGGATGTGCCATCTCTTAGGGACAAAATGCAGCAACCCAGAATATCCCAGGAAGGATGTACATTTTGCCCCACCAGGCTTAGTTTTGTTAACAAAATAATAAGTCACAGGATCTTATTCTTCTAAGATTTATTTTTTTAAAACTCTTTTTAATGTTTTATTTATTTCTGAGAGAGAGAGAGACAGTGTGAGCAGGGGAGGGTCAGAGAGAGAGGGAGATACAGAATCTGAAACAGGCTCCAGGCTCTGAGCTGGCCGTCAGCACAGAGCCAAACACAGGGCTCAAACCCACTAACCGTGAGATCATGACCTGAGCTGAAGTCGGACGCTTAACTGACTGAGCCACCCAGGCGCCTGTCTTCTAAGATTTAGTTTTAAATGTGTTACCACAGTAACCCACAACAAAAAAGCCAGAGAGGATTTGATCCAACATTAAATTCAAATTTAATACAGTAGACCTTGAGAGATGTGCTGTTGAGTGAGATTCTGCATCGTCCCTACCTAAACAAACAATACGGAGTTGGGAGACCATGGGGACCAGCCTGAAAGACGCTAGACACAGCAAAAACAAGAAAACAAAAGTTCAGTCATTTTTTAAAAAACATAATTAACAATGGTATTAATAATGTTTGAGATTTAAAGAATTGATGACTTGTTTAACGTGGTGAATGTCACAGATGAAGTATATAATTCAGATTTCAGCAGAAATGATTGTCCAGATTTTGAGGATGAAGAATGTAACATATCTGACACCTTTACAATTATTCTTTTCCTTGCTACATAGTTATGGTATTCATTGAAATGCCAATTTCTATTGGAATTTGTTTTTGTGGTTTGTTGTGCATATGTATCAGTGAAGATTGTTTTGTTTTTTTACAAGCAAACATGACATTGGAAATCATTCACATGTGTTGTTTTTCTGCATCTATTGTACCAGTTGCTACTGAGCCATTTGTTTATCTGCAAGTTTATTCAAGGTCATTGGAGTTTGCAACTTGCTTTGTTCCACTTTTGCAAGTATATTTGCTTTCTCTGCCTTTATAAGGAATTCATTTAAATCTAGTTTACAGTTTGTCTTCCTTCCAATGTAACCCTTGAAACTCCATTTTCACTTTGGCCTTAATGATTTCTGTATTAAGGTGTGGGGTTTTATTTTCCTGAGCATTTATACATTGGAGCATTTTGTTGCCTGCTTTATACCAGCTGATACTAATATATTTCTACAAGGTAATGAGATTTTTTTCAGGGGTAGTTTCACATAGCCAGAATTTGTAATTTCATATTGGATACCAACATAGCATGTACTATATTTTCATGAACAAAATAATGTTTCCCTCTGTAAATTACTTTAGAAAAACTTTCAACAAAAATAAATGGGATATACTCACCTATTAAGGGAAAGTGACTCTTAGATTGGAACACATAGCAAAATATAAATCTGCTATGTTTAAAAGAAGCATCTAAATTAAAAGATTCTAGCAACGCTTTAGATGCTCTAAATAAACCTACTAATGAAAAATAACGAAAAATGTTGCATGCAGTAAAACGAAATGCATTGTTGTGCTGCCAAGAAAAGTAAATAAAAAAATGCCTTAAAGGTTAACAAAAATGAAATGGAAAAATGAACCCAGGGAGGCAAGAGAACCCAGAAGTAAGCATCTGCCCTGAGTCTGACGCTCCCTGATGGACTTGAGCTTCTTGAAAGCTTGCATTGAAAGCTGCAAGAGGCTTAGGAGAAAGGAGACAAAGCTTGGAGGCTGCCCTAAGTGTGACAGCTGCCAGACACACACACACACACACACACACACACACACACACACACACACAGTCAGAATGCTTTACACCTTCAGTGACGAGTGAACAGCAATAGCGACAAAAAAAAAACAAAATAAAAACTCAAAAATCCAAAAATTACAATAAAAACAAACCCAGAAGAGTAGGGAAATTTGTCTTTTACAAACTAGATGCTGGGTAGAGGGAAGAGAAAGATTCACTTCCTGTGATATTCCCCAAATCTCAAGTCAATTATTTATTTAAGGTTTACTTATTTTGAGAGAGAGAGAGAGAGAGAGCAAGAGCACATGCAAGGAGTGGTGGTGGGGGGAAGGGCAGAGAGAGAGAATCCCAAGCAGGAGACAGCAAAAAGCGGATGCAGGGTTCAGTCTCACAAATCATGAGTTCATGATCTGAGCTGAAATCAAGAGTTGGACACTTAACCAACTGAGCCACCCAGGCATCCCTCAAATCAATTATTTTAAAGGGGCCACTAGTCAGCAGGGATAAATCACCTAGATGAATTAAAATCATATCCTCTTTGGTAGAATGCATTTTCCATCCAGACTTAAAATGATTATTACAGATAAGTTTCCGTCTTACAGAAAAAAAATCACAAAATGTGGGACACTTGGGTGGCTCAGTCGTTTGAACATCCAACTCTTGATTTAGGCTATCATGGGATCTAGCCCTACATTGGGCTCTGTACTGACTGTGGAGCCTGCTTAAGATGCTCTCTCTCTCCCTCTGCCCCTCTTCTCTGCTCGTGCTCTCTCTCTCTCTCTCTCTCTCTCTCTCTCAAAACAAACAAACAATCATGGATCGAAAGCACCATGCATAAGAACCAGCAGAAAAAAGAAACAGCCAGCAAGATTGTACTTTGCATATGTTTTAAATGTTAGAATTATCTGATACAGACTATGAGTGTACCTATCCTTCGCTCATGTTTAATTCACCTTCCTGGTGAATAAATGGAAAGCCACTAAATTAAAAAAACATTTTGCTTAATTTTAACCAGAAAAATCATGATGCATGTTATCCAAACCAAACAAAAAATTCCAGATAGAAAAACATCAATTTTTCCACGAAATAAGTTTATGTAATTAAAAATAATTTGTAACAAGATACATAGTTGTATATAAACTTTAATGTAATGAAGACTTATCATAAATTTTTCTTTCTTCTGCACCATTTCCATAACCCATTTTTCTTGCAGAATAACACCTTTAGTTAACGTTCCTATGACTTACAAGGCCTTATAGGACCCAACTCCTTCCAGGACCTTTGAACTCTTTCCTTCCTATTCTTTCCTTGGTGTCTGAACTCTGGCCCACTGGCTTCTGTTCAGATCTTCACACTTCAGATTCTTCTGTGGCTTGGAATTGTCAGATCTGTGGCTCCTACCACCTGGAATGTAGCCTCTGACACTCTACCTGCCTGGCTCCTTGCCAGTATTCTAATCCCAGATGATGTCAGAGGGATGCAGAGATGCCTCCTTCACTGCTCTGTGGGAGTTAGTCTCTCTTCTACCGCACCCCTACCCTCCAGCACTTTCCGTTGGCCATACTGAGGAATCATGAAGGAAGACCCAGAGATACTGCAACTCTGTACAGCAAGGGAGAGAGCAAAAGGTAGAGGACTTTTGCTGAGTAGGGGATGATTCGCAGGACTGCTCAAATTGGGACCTCCAAGCTGACTGAGGTTATTTCCTTAGGGAAAAGACAGGATGACATTAATTGGGTCAATGTCTTGGGGAGTCCAGATAGCAACTGCGACCTGCCTCGCCTGTGAATACTACCTGCAGCTCTTAGTAAGAGATGCTTTAGATGTGCCCATTCACTTAGCCCTGACGTGGGTCACTTCATTTCACTTCGGTCCAAGAATTCCCAGGAATGCTGTATGTGGTCATTCTGCCACATCCTCCAACCTGAGGCAGGGGGAACTTAAATGGACTAGACTGGACTTGGGACTATACACCACTCAGACGCTGATGTGTTTGCCTCCCGCTGGGAGCCCACTTCCAGGACTTCAAAGTTAACTTTGCTATGTAAGTTCATATTTGGCCTACAGGGCCTCATCCAACATCTGGCTCACACCTGAGAACCTAGCACTTATGAAGGTCATTCTAGCTGCTGTGTAGAACATGCATTGGAGGTGAACATGATGTCCAAGCTCCTAGGTGGTCCATCTGGCATTGAACTTGAACACTGCCTGTAACTGGGATACAGATGCAGGAAACAAAGTCCTGTTGGATACTCATTCCATATACATTTTGTGGAATCCATTTCATTATGTTTACTAATTGTGTGATTAAGATATTGTGTGATTAAGATAAATTCTTGTAGGGTTTTACCTTTGTTTGTCTAACTTAAAATGCTAAAGAAGTGTCCAATGTATCCAATGATTTCTCAAGAGTTACCAAAGGGTTGACAGAGAAAACATGATTTGGGTCAGTTATTTTGTTTACCACATAGCCATTTCTCAGCCCCAGAAACTCAAAGTACAAGGTGATACCCCACCTCTACCTAGGGCTTAGCTCCACTGTTCACGTAACTTTGATTCCAAGTTTCCTTCTTAGTTTAACTGAAGGAAATGGGGTTTAAGTGAGCATGTGATAAGGATAGTGGTTAAATGGGTTAGACCCAATCTTTGCCCTTCTTGATTTGACAGGCATGGAAGTCCCACTCCATTTTTCCTCATATGAAAAGCCCCCGTAAGCTCAATGGGGGCCTGGTCTTGGGCTGCGGTCACTTTAGAATGTCCCTTAGCCCCGCCCAGCCCTGCCTTCTCTCAGACTTCAGTCAAGGGATTTTCTGTGCCCTCCAGGTGATCAGCAAGAGGAAATTGCTCTCAGCTGTAGCAAACAGCTTTCTGGGGGAGAATATGCATCATCCCCCCCCCCCCACCTCCACTGCTGCCCCACACACTATGGCATTTTCCTGCCATAATCTGTGAATAAACCCAAGAGATCCTAAGTAATACCAGTTCCTGAAAACACTTTGTCCTTCCACCATCCGCAATGAATTAATCCCAGAACTCCATCAGGAAACAAACAGAGGTTAAAAATCTGCTTTTAGTACTGTGCTGAGTGAAGTATTTCACATCATTACTTTAGTCAATATTAAAAACTAGATTCAAAGGTAACAGCTCATAACACTCCAAAAATTTTTGATTGAAGGCATTATTCGTAACCCATTGTTATGTAACACTCATTCATTTCCAAGGAGTTGGATGTTAGAATACACAGAATGAATAAATAGAATACATCGTGGACAGCCAAGATTTATCTTCATTGAAAAAATTAATTTGTCTTTAGTATAGTTAAGTAAGGATATGACTTCCTCACAACCAAAAACCTCACTTTTCTTCCTTTAGAAAATTAATGGCTATAAAAATATTATCAGGGGTGCCTGGGTGGCTCAGTTAGCTGGGCGTCTGACTTCAGCTCAGGTCATGATTTCATGGTTTGTGAGTTTGAGCCCCACATGGGGCTCTGTACTGACAGCTCAGAGCCTGGAGCCTGCTTCCGATTCTGTGACTCCCTCTCTCTCTGTCCCTCCCCTGCTTGTGTGCTCTCTCTCTCTCTAAAGAATGGACAAACAATAAAAAAAAAAAAATGAAAAAGTTTCAATGAGAAAGAATATAAGCTCACATAAACCACTGTAGTTCAGTCTCCTATTCAGATGCCTTACTTCCCAGCTGTGAAGGAGAGAGAACTATGAGAAAACCATGCATGTCATTCCTAAGCAGAAAGAGGAGTGAGGAGACATAAATACAAGAACCCTTAAGTAGCTGGTCCATTGGCAAGGGTAACTGAATCCACAGATAATTTCAAATTCTCATTTTGAAAAAATTCTCTTCTTAATTTTAAGAGATAAAAAACAAAGAGTAGGGGGAACCTGGATGCCTCAGTCGGTTGAGCATCTGACTTAGGCTCAGGTCATGATCTCACCGTTCATGGTTTCGAGTCCCCATTGGGCTCTCCGCTGTCAGCGCAGAGCCCACTTCAAATCCTTTGTCTCCCTCTTTCTGACCCTCCCCAGCTTGTGCTCTCTCTCTCTCTCTCTCGCTAAGAGAAAATAAACATTAAAAAATAAAAAGTATACCTGACATGAATTTCAAATACTTGCTCTTTGCCAATGAGCAGACTCATTAGAGAAGAAACAAAAACAAAATCTTAGATAATTAATAGACTGGATAGCCAGGTTTAAAATCACCAGGGGTTGACTGGTAGTATACTTTGTTACTAGGAAGCACTCATAAGGGTTTCCTGGAAAAGAAATTAAACAGCCACGGAAATAGTACTTTGAAAGGAAAGAGTAAATAAGGTGTGTAGGGAAAGCTAGACTGAAATCAAATCTCTGGGTCCTCCTCAAATCTTCCTTCACTGAAGAAATGTGCTTGAAGGTGTGACCGGGAAATAACAGTGGCCCCTGGGCTCAGTGTAGAAGGGACATTGGCCTTCACTTCCAGCAATTCAGGGCACTGTCAGGGAGACATTTTCTTCTCAATGGGAAGTGTGAAGTGTGTGGTGTGCAGGGGAGGACCCTTTGGTTACTTGAGACTTTGAGCTTTGAGAAGTTCTCTGCATAGCAAGAAGTGGAGACCTGAGTTCATCTTTGGGGAGGGTCTTTTTCTGGTTCTGTGAAAAGCACTCTCATGGGCCCTTTAGTGGTCAAGCAAGTTTTCACCTAACTCAGTGTTTTAGGGGAAAACTGTGACATCACAGTTAATCTGAAAACAGATAGTCTAGAGTTAGACTAAGCAGCGAAGTGAGCTGGTGTGCTAATAGTTGTGTAGAGTTGAGTCATGTTGTAATTTGGTATTAAAGTAAGTGTACCTGCCTAAATGCAGTGGCTCAGAGCTGTCCTAGATTCCAAATGAATATTTATTAAAATGAAAGTACACTATAGTGGTTTAAAATTAGAAAAATTTTAAAATAGGATTAAGAACCAGAAATCAAGATAATGGGAGCTCCTAAAGGAATGAATCATTTATAATTTTCCTCTTGATTCCATTTCATCTATATAACCAGAAATTTCTTCACAAAAAATTTTTGTGAAATATTGAACGACTTAGGGTTCATGACTCCATTTAGGGTTTTTGCTCCTTCACAAAAATAAAACATTTTAGGATCATAGAATGTACTCAAATACTTGTTGATTGAGGTGAGATTTTTATTTGCTAGAAAAGTGTTTAGTTCAAGTTCATTTAAAAAGTCCTTGAGAAATGAATGCAGAGTTCAAGGTACATATTCTGATTTGATAGAAAGGCACTAGATACAGGATTCCAGGTTTCCATCCTTTAAATCCGGGGAAGAAAGGAAATCCAGGCTCTCCAGCCTAGCTTTGGCTTCATTGATAAACGCCCTGGAAGCTCTCTGCAGGGGAGGCCGGGGTGGGCCCATTGGAATCCCAGAGACCAGAGTCATGATGGCTTTTGTCTGTGACACTCCGAAACCTAGATGGGAAAAACAAATGAGGAAATGTGACTGGAACTGTCCACTTTGCCATAAACATCTCAAAGCAGAGGTCATATTCTTACAGTGACTTCTACAACAGGATAAGGTGGAAATAGAAGAGGGGAACTTTTCTGGTCACTATGACAGACTGAGCAGACACAGGAAATCCCTCTTCCTGTCTCAAACATATAGAAAAGATGGACCGTTTGAAACAAATTGACAAACAGTGAAACAAAACAAAGGAAGACTCAACATCAACTTCAGAAGCAAGAAGGAGGGACCAAAGGCATCAGGAAGAAAGAAGTCAGTGTGGTGAAGAGTTGCTGAAGCCAACTGGTCCAGGAGGGTAATCTGACTCAGGGATACGCCGCCATGGACTGAATGATACAGGACTTAATCGCTAAGACAGAATTTAGTTCAAGTACATCTAAAAAGTCCCAGAGAAATGCACTATTTAAGAGGTTACTGGGCCGCCTGGGTGGCTCAGTTGGTTAAGCGTCTGACTTCAGCTCAGGTCATGATCTCATGGTTCGTGGGTTCAAGCCCTGCATCGGGCTCTGTGCTGACAGCTAGCTCAGAGCCTGGAGCCTGCTTTGGATTCTGTGTCTCCCTCTCTCTCTGACCCTCCCTGCTTACACCGTCTCTCTCTTAGAAATAAATAAGACATTTAAAAAAATAAAAAGAAAATAAAATAAAATTACTTCAAAGAGAAAAAAAAAATAAATAAATAATTAAAGTTAAAAAAAAAAATAAAAAGAGAGGCTACTGTTTTAGAGTTGGTGTTATAAAGCTGGTCAAGAATGCAAGATGAAGCCTTGGGTCTGTGCATGGTGGTGGTGGTGGTGGTGGGGGGGAGTTGCTGAATTAAACTCCCTGTGTGAAACTGGTAGCCAGCCTGCTGGTCTGGGGAGAGAGAGGCAAGGAAGCTTGGTTTCTACCAGGGCTGTGGATGGAAGAAGATAATATGAAAGAAACTGCAAGTTTCTGCCATTTATGAACACTGGGTCCATATTTGCATTAGGTACTTGGTAGAAGAACAAGATTAAGATAGTAACCTAAAACCTGGTTAGAATTGGTGAAACTCCAACAGAGGCAAATGTAGAACCACTTGTTAGGACACCTTATAAACTAGAGCACAAAAAATTCTCCAGGAAACAACAGTCTCTGTTTTAAAATTTACAAAACACATGAGAAAAAGAAGCCACACAAGAGCTAGCAAATGCATAACTGACAAATCTCACATCCTGAGAAAGGATGATACACAATTCTGAAGCAGATCTCATAGAGATAAAAGAAGCAATAGAAACCCTAGGCTAAGATAAGGGCATATATAGATAAATTACAGAAAGATCTGGGGAAAAAAACAAAAAGAAATACTAGAAATGAAAAGTTTATATCCAATGAAATGAAATAGTAGAAAACAGAGCTAAAGGCAGAATTAGGGATTCTGAAGATGGATCTAAGGAAACAATACAGCACAAACAGATACTTGTTTTAACTGGCTATCACTTTTGTATCCAAGGTATGAAAAGTACTGTCTTTTGCTAAGTTAACCAATAGTAACAATTGAACATCTAGAAGGAATATACTAACATGACCAAAGATATAGTTTGATGAATGCAAAATGGCCCTCCCAGGCCTATTACAAATAGTGGAATAGGGAGCTACCCTCAGAGTAAGATTTATTTATTTACTTATTTTAAACATACACATTTATTTATTTATTTTAAATGTTTATTTTTTGAGAGTAGAAGTGGGGGAGGGGCAGAGAGAGGGGGACAGAATCCAGAGCAGGCTCTTCATGTACAGCAGCAAGCCTGATATGGGGCTTGAACTCACAAACCATGAGATCATGACCTGAGCTGAAGCCGGATGCTCAACCACTGAGTCACCCAGGTGCCCTGTAGACTACAAGTTTATTAAAATAAGTAACTCCTTGACTAACTCCTTGACTACACCATGAAAGCTCCAACCTGAGGAAGTCTGAAACGATTTCTTTTTTTTTTTTTTTTTTTTTTTTTTTAAATTTTTTTTTTAATGTTTTATTTATTTCTAGGAGAGAGAGAGAGAGACAGCGTGAGCAGGGGAGGGTCAGAGAGAGAGGGAGTCACAGACTGAAACAGGCTCCAGGCTCTGAGCTGGCAGTCAGCACAGAGCCCGATGCGGGGCTCGAACCCACAAACCGCGAGATCATGACCCAAGCGAAAGTCGGACGCTTAACCGACTAAGCCACCCTGGCGCCCCTGAAACGATTTCTTTAAAGATATGTTCTTTTAAATCATAGAAATTATCCTCAAGAGTCCACATTCAAAATACAAATATTCTGGGGGTGCCTGGGTGGCTCAGTCCATCAAGTGTCTGACTCTTGATTTCAGCTCAGGTTATAATCTCACGGTTTGTGTTTCAAGTCCCACATCGGGCTCTGTTGCTGACAGCATGGAACCTGCCTGGGATTCTCTCTCTCCCTTTCTCTCTCTCTTATGAAATAAACTTAAAAAACAAATAAGTAAAATGCAAATATTCTGGCGAAAGAGTATCAGCTAATATCTTAGGGCTCTGTGTGACAGAAATGTTGCAGTATCACTGCTGGATGACCTTATATGTACACAAGTATACTTTTTGCTCTAATGTTAACAGTTTAATATTTATTTGAATGTACTTTAGGAACATACACAACTACCAAACCAAACCCACAATTCTGTGAAGTATGGCTTAGGTAGAACGAGGGAATAATAATAGGTGATTAATAGTACTTGTGGCACATAAATAGGACAAAAATCATGGAAGTGGAAGAGCGAATGGGAAACAGCACCTTTGAGGGATTAAGAGAGCTAGTGGAGGATCCTGAGAGAACGAGGGGCTCTGCATGGCTGGTGCTTGGAGCTGGGGGGTGGGAGGGAGTTGCCAGGAAAAGACAAAAGGCTCTGAAAGGGAGGTGGGAGGTCTGCCAAGAATAAACCTAAACCTTTTCCTGGACTTGACCCAAGTTCTCAGAAAGGGCCAACCTCCTCCGAAGTGGAGTGACATTTGTCATTTGTTATGGGATAAGATTTAGGAGACTGTGAGGAGGTTTCTCTATGCAAATTCACTGTATTTTCCTCAAGTTCTACTTTGTCCTATTATCCAAACCTCCATCCGGCTGAGCTTACTTATGTTAATAAACTCTTTTTTACATTGCAAATACTCTTAGGAGAGCTGTCAGTCATTCACAATTTAGTAAGATCTGTATTCAGACTGCCTTCCTCCAAGCACTTGGGCTGTAATCAGCCACTGTGTGGTAGAATTTTAATGAGCAGGGGCAGGATGGTAGGAAAAAAGAATAAAATAATGGTGTGCAGGGTAGGGAGGCAAACAAAGTGGTAAAATGGAGGAATAGGATTTGTAGAAGGTGCCAAAGACCCTCCAACTAGGTTTACTTCACCATTTTATAGGGTTGGCCCTGAAGCTAGTATTGGAAATAAAACTCTGCCTGCAACAGAACATGAAAAGGTGTACTTGTTGGGGGCACCTGAGTGGCTCAGTTGATTGAATGTCCAACTTCAGCATAGGTCATGATCCAACATTTGCTGGGTTTGAGACTCATTATCAGGCTTTGCATCGACAGCATGGAGCTTGCATTGGATTCTCTGTCTCCCTCTCTCTCTCTGCCCCTCTCCTGCTCTCTCTCTTTCTCTCTCTCTCTCACTCTCAAAAATAAACATTAAACAATTTTTTTACAGGTGTCCTTGTTGAACCCTCACAGTGATGGTGTTCCATTTCCTTTACACTCATAACAGGCAAAGCAGAAACTTACCAAGTTTGAGCACAAAGTTGATAAATCTCTGAATACAAAACTGGAAAGGAAAAAAAAACACACACAAATTACAGTCAGTATTACTAAGCTGTGATAACAATTTAGAAATTTTCGAGGGCAAAGGACAGTAACCCCAAACTAAAAAGCCCACACACCCTGGTTGGCTGAAGGCCTGTCAGAGTGGAAAAGAACAGCCAAGTGAGGATGGGGTTGAGCTCCACCCAGGAGAAGGCAGGATCTTTTCATATATGTAAACTTTATAAAAAGGGCTCTTGCAGAAAAGAAGCGCCAAAGATAGAATTGTAGGACAGAGTTAAGATGGAGGCAGGCACACTTTATCCATCTAGCTTGCGGAGCTAAACTATCAGCTAGTGTGGCTCTTTTCCAACTGGGGCACACCAATGTCTGGGGTACTTTCTGAGATCCCTAAGGGGCACTTAGTCAAGGCTGAGGTTTATGAGAATAAATAATTTCTAGATGCTCAACATCCATAAATGCTATTTTCTGAAGCTGATGAGATGAAGGATTCTCATGTGATAGAGGTACAGGTTGTCCATTTATATTTCCTTTTCATAGTCCTTTTTCTCCCACTTTTGAAAAAAATAAAGACGTACCTCCTACATCACTGCCTTGGGACACCTCTGGGAACCACATAAAGGAGCAGATCAAAATACTGGTATTGGCACTGACAAAGTGATGGAGCGACTCCTCTAATTAACGGGTAACAAGTCCTCTAAAAAACCATAGGGCTTTCTACTTTTTGCTTTCAACATTATTTTCAATGTTGCTACCCAAAAGTCACTAAAGCATTCTGTGATTTTTAACATGACTCAAAAACTGTTCAAAGGATTGAATGACATTGCTGCAACAAAATTTCTTCCATTCTTACAGGGTTTCACAGCACTCATTTCCCTAAAAACAAAAAACAGAAATAGTATCGATGCTGAAATTAAACTCATCCTGGCATTAAGTAATATTCATTCATGAATTTGTGAGCTAATTCATAAGAAAAAGACTCTATCCATCTCATTTCTTAATAAGATGCATTTTCAGTAACATTTTACTCTTACATTGTTTTCATCAGTCATATACAGTCCAGCAACAGAAAATCAGAAAATTCTGTGCAGAATCAAATGTTAACACCCAGAGCTTTATAAACACATATGTATTTATTTCTTTTCTCCTTCATGCACAAACTGTGGCATATCACATTCATGACTCTATACCCTGTTGCCTTTTTACACTTAATATATCATGGAATCTTTCCAGACCTGTACATAGAAAACTACCTCATCCTTTTAAGGGCTGCATAGAATTCTACTGCATAACTCAAACACAATGTACTTAACCATATCCTTACGGATGGATATTTGGGTTGTTTCCATCTTTTGGTATTATAAACAATGTTGTATGGAACATCTCCGTACATGTGTTATTTCACTTATGTAAATATAACAGATGGCATTTAAGTCCATTAGAATGAATAAAGTCTGCCCTAACTTTTTGCTGGTCTGCTTCCTCACTTGACTGTAAATTCCTTTAGAGCAGAGACAAGCATTAATGCAGTTATACACTTGTCCCAGTTCTTAGCTCCTTGGCCCAGTCCCTCGGACTATGAATGAGTAAATGAGACCCACTCACACTAGTCTTATATAAGGAAAAAAACCAGAGACTGTGGTAAACTGAGTTCCTTACCAATACCATTTTGAGTGGCACTAATGAGGGAAAAGAAAGAGATGGAAACTGGACCAGTCAATGAAAAGAAGCCACTAAATGGAATGACTCCTATCACAGCTGTTTTCACTGTCCACCTCATCCCATGGTTTCCCTGTCATGCAGCTTAGAACAGATTGAAATTTTCAGAAATAACTTTCTCTGGGAAACTAAGGAAAAAGAAAATAACCATCAGAGCAAAAAAAAAAAAAAAGGCAAAGTCTGCACAATTCAGACTTCCTATCTGAATTATTTAAACCAAAGTCTTGTCAATGTTTGGTTTAGTTGGCAAAGCTTCCTAAGCCCTTACCCTGTTCTTGCTCTCAGCTTCATATGATCTGGGGCTGAACAAAGGTGACTATTAAACCAGCTTATTTCAACTAGAAATAGGAAGTAGATTTAGGCTAGTTCAATGTTCAGGCCTAAAAAGTAGGGAACTAATTACTCCTGGCAACTGCTCCCTCATGTTCTTTCTGACTCGGAGATCAGGTCACTCCGTCTCCCTCCAACCTCCAGGATGCTCTGCACTTCTGCTCTGTAATATCTAATTGCCCCATAGGCAGCTTGTCCTGTTAAAAAAGATTCCTTATCTGAACCTTACTGGGATCCAGCACCTGCTCCGATCTTGCCTATTCCTTTAATTCCTGCTTGTTTTCTTGGGATGCTCTACTCTGTCACTTTGATTATTCTTATACTCCACTCAGTCACCTTTATTATTTACTATTTTGGAGGCCAAGTCCTTCTCTTGTGCCCACCCTATTTCTTTCCAGCTCATTCCGCTTACGTCAAGTACACATATTACTGAGCTGCGAGATTGGTTCTGCCCTTCGTGAGGCTCTTCATTTTCTAGACAGCTAGCCTGTCCTCCACGTAGTATTAACAGCGGTCACCATTTCCCCTGGGGTCTTCCCTGTAAAGCATCAGCTCCTGCTCTTTTTCTCTTCCTAGTTCAAAGCCAGTGTCTCCTTTTAGATCACTCACTAGGCTCTTGTTTCTGCCTGGTGGATGCTTCCAGTTCTCAGCACATTGCAGGTGAAGATGACTGAGCAGCTCTGACTCTGGCTTAAGTTTCCCCATTGTGAGTTATCTGCTCACAGCTTCTTCATAAACTCTGGAGACTTGGGTGTCAGGCCCTCAAGGGGATGGCATGTGTTCACTTTCCCAGAAATCTATCGCTGTTCTTTCATACTCACAAAAATACTTTGAACATAGAGTAAAAGATCATTTGTAGGAGGAACAGAGAGAGGTCATCCCCGCATGGAGCCTGTCCTGATTAGACTTGTAGGAAACACAGACAATGGGGACAAGTTTGGTTTTAAACAAGAACAGGTCAGAAGCAGAAGGAAAATGAAGAGAGAGGCAGCTAGGCAATTTTAACAAGGGCAGGTAAGGCAGGAGTGTTGATGAGAAAGAATAAGCATTATCCAGGGGGAAAGAAAAGTGGCTGTGACTTATGTGAAGAGAAAAACAAGTTAACCTGATGGTTCAGGGCTGAAGAGAAGTCCTTTTGTTCAAAAGCCTCCAACATCTGGTTTGTCTTTTTTCCCAGGTAGTTATAGGTACTGGAAAGAAAACAGTATAACTGAAAGATCAGTAACTCAGCGGGAGAAGTCCAGGATCTTCAAATCCTTTTGATGCTTAAAAGGGAAAAATATACCAGGCCTTCTAGAAGTCTATTTTTTGGCCCTAATCTATTAGAGATCAGATGTCTTCAGTTCTGAGTTTTCCACCAACAGTAAGCAGCGCTAAGAGGAGGCAGAGAACACCAAAGGGGATAAAGAAAAGGAAGAAAAATAGGAAAAGGATAAAGTTAGAAAAAAAGGGAAAATCGAGAGAGATGGAGTAGTGTATTTGGTAGGGAGTAACCGAGGCCAGCGTCTGCCTCAGGGCACACGCACAGATGCAATGCTAGACAGGAGCTGTGGATAAAATACAGCATCGGAGCTGAGGCCCAAGTCTTATGCTGAGGAACTGAGTGAATGGGGCAAATTCCAGCAGATTGTCTTAAATTCTCTGCCCACTTTATACATTACCTGTAATATAGATGCTTAAACAATTCATATATTACCTAGAGATTAGTTCCTAATAATAATATTAATAAAGATAATAATGAAACAGGAGATCATTTACTGTCTGTTGTGTTCCAGGTGCTTGACATAAATCATGTCTAATCCTCTCAAAGCCTTGCAGGGTACTCCTGGCTTCTATTTCACTGTGAAGAAACTCCAGCTTAAAGAAGGCTCCAGAGTTGTGGCAACGGCTTCACCACCTCATGCTGCCATCTATTACAATTCAGCAAACATAAAAGTGAGAATAAGTTATTTGATCTGATAAAGTGTAGACTGAAAAAAAAAAAAAGGTCTAACTCTACCAATAAAGACTAGGCTAATCACTGAATTCTCAGAGAAATCAGCAAGGTAGATGTTTACAGAAATTCTTAACAAAGATGCTTCCTCAGTGTCAAGCAACCTCTCATAGAGTTAAATCAGTATCAGAAAAATATATTTCTCCTGATGTACCAAGAACAGAATGTGGTTGGTACTTCGTATATATAGACCCTGGAGTGGGCAGCCAGGGATTCCAAGAACGTGAAGTTCCACATTATCTTCTGGTCATAAAGTAAGGAAAAAGAAAATACAATAGCTGAGGCAAGTCACTTATAGATGTGGAACACTCCCAGGTCACAATATGTACGTGAATGTTGGAGGAGTTTCAGAATACTAAAATTCAAATCCCAGGGGTCTTTGGCATATTTGCTTAGGGAGGAATGTGGATGTACTTTGCTTCCAGATTATGTTGAAAAGAATTAAAATGCCTAATGGGGGCCAAAATAGCAAAAGTCAAAAGGGTAAGTATTTCCAGGGGGAAAAATTAAGAATTTCAGAGCCAGGCATTCAGGTCTCCTCAGCAGAAATGCCCCTATAGTAACAATGGATACTGCAGGCCATTCTGGCTTGGTGATTAAGGCATGAAGATGATTCAACTTGATTATTCTTTTTTTTTAAATAAATGTTTAAGTTATTTATCTTGAGAGCGTGGCAGAGAGAGAGAAAGAGACAGTTTGAGTGAGGTAGGGGTAGAGAGAGAGGGAGACAGAGAATCCCAAGCACGCTTCCATGCTATCCGTGCAGAGCCTGAGATAGGGCTTGAACCCATGAAACTGTGAGATCATGACCTGAGCTGAAACCAAGAGTTGGACGCTTAATCAACTGAGCTACCCAGGCGCTCCCAACTTAATTATTCTTCATCAAAGCCATGCTCACCAACACATGTTATCAATATTACTTTGCTTCTTCCTATACTTTTCCTATAGGGAGGAAATGTACTTTCAGTGAATACAAATATTTCAGTCAATCCCTTGCAGGCACTTTTCTAATAAATTAGGTTAACATGTGCAGTGGACATGCTAATCGAATTTCCTGCCTTCCCTAGCCTCTGCTAAGTAGGCATCAGGCCACATGATTCTACTTTCTTGGCTGCAGGTGGCTGGGCCTTAGGCGAGCTGAGGGCGGTGCTATCTAGGGGTACCTGGAGGTGCCATGCTTGAGCAGCCATGACAGGTCGTGTGCACTGAAGCACAGTAAGCCCACCCGGAGAGCCAGAGAGGGAAATAAAGGGGTGCGCAGAGAGACACGGGGATGAGAGTCTCCAGGGGACCACAGACGGGAGAACGCTCTGCTGCGGCGGCTGAGAGATTTGCAGTCCTGGGTTCTCATCTTCTCTGAGGCCTGACTGCACCTCCTCCTCTTCAGTTTTATGTAATTTTCCAGTAGTTTATACCTTATCTTCCTCTACATTAGCTCCTTTGAATGGGTTTCTGTTATTAGTAACTGAATACTTTCTGACAGGTTGTGTGCATGCTCTCGGCTCACGTGCCTCAGCTCCAATTGCAGCCAATGCTTGCAAGGAGGATGGCTGAGTTAACAAACTGCTACGCCCTACATAACTCCTTTATATTGAAAGCCGGGGGAGGGGAGGGCGGGGAGAAAGGCAACTTTTATTTAAAAAGGTGTCCATGTAAGAAGTATAACCACTATGCAGTGACTACCTCTCGCCGGGGCACTCGACATTTATAACTGTTGGGAAAAACAGGTCAGGCTTACCTGCCCACCGCTCCAGTAGCTCCCATCACCAGGGCACTCAGTAGTTGCTAATCAAAAACAGACACAGAGCATTCGCTTTTGTGAACAAGAGAAAGAGAGAAGATGCTGCTCTATAAACAGCTTTATAAATTGTTCCAGAGGGCAACTAACGTGACAGGTGGCAACTTACCTCATCCACCCCAAAAAGGAAAGCAAACTGCTGCTCGCGATTCTGATCCACACACTGCCCGAAGTCTAAGAGATCTGTGTCACTGAACTTCAGCCCTTGGAAGGTGGGGATCTTCTCCTGAATCCCATCCAACAATTCCTCTGCACGAACTGCTCAAAACAGTCAATGCCTCACTAATCTGCACACCGCCAGGAAATGTCAGATGCGCCAGAGACTGCATCTTGTAGGTCCCCCTGCATCTGCGCAGAGCGCCAGAACCTGCTCTCGGCTGATCGTCATGCACCCTCACCTAGTGCTTCCTTCCTGTACACTTGGTCAAATCATAGCCCTAAGCCTTCTATTCCTTGAAGACAACACCTGAATGTTTCCAAAGCACAACTTCTGTTTTTTTCTTTTAAGGAAGTAGAAAGGAATGAAATGTAAAAAATAACCTAAGAAATTCCATCTAATTGTAACAATCTTTTTGCTGGAGAAGCATAGTAAGGATAAAAGGAAAGCTAGAAGAAAAGTGAGGAGGGCTCAGGGTACCTTCCTGTGTTTCAGGCACTGAGAATACAGTAGGGGACACAGTTGATACAGTCTTTCTCCTTGAGAAAGTCTTACTGGCTTGTGTCTTCTAAGAAGTGGGGGGGGTGTGATAGACACAACGTACCTGCTTGAAGTGCCTAGGGGTCAACCTGTCTTTCACATTTAAAAACTTTCATTATAAAGTAGTGTCAGTGATTGATAAGACTAACTTATTGTGGATCAATTGGAACCAGCTGGTCAACAATATTACGCTTTGATGACATGGGGTGAGTGGGATGGAATGGGAGTTTTCTTAGCAAAACAGGGTAAGATATGAGAGATGGAGGTACAGAAACATTGAAAGAAGCCGTACTTACTCTTCACCCCTGTCAAGGCGGGAATGTGATAGTAATAAAATGGCAATGCCGGGGCGGCAGCAGCCACCTCCTTTAGGAAATTAATCAAGACATCTGAAAGAAAAGCAGGAAAAGCCATGGTGTGAACAACATATCAAACACTGGCATTCCCTGGTGGGGGAAAAAAGTGAACCCATCTAAGGAAATGCAACCATCTCTCTCAGAAGCTGAAAAGTCTTGATCACTCTTGCAATCCCTGGGATTGCTATGGCAATGCCATTGCAACTCACTCCATTCAAAGTTTTACTTTCCTTTCTGCAGAAAGGCCAAAATAAGATGATCACTTTCAAACCATACTAAAATACTATTAAAAAACTGGTGCAAACCTTCCCACGTATTAAGAGAAGCTCATGAAATACTCTCATAAATGCCAGAAGCCCATCAGGAGGGCTCTTACCCCACAAGGGCTAAATGTGATCAGGCAACAACAAGGAATTCGCATTAGGATTAGAATCATCAAGTTTTGACTGAGAACATTTTACAACAAAAAGATAAATAACAGTTGCTCTAAGAGGGAAGTTCTATGAAGAGTGGCCTATCTCCCAATAATTCAGCCAGAGGCTGGTTCTTTCTCTGTCTGGGGAGAAATCCAGGTATGGTGAAAGAGAACTCACTCTACTTTACTGAGGGATTGCAATTTCCTACATCATCCACTGTGAACTTCAACTGCAACATTACTGCAGATGATAAATAAATCTAGCAGACGTGCTTACACCTTGGCTAGTGGAAGAGAGAATCTTTTTTTTTTTAAATTTTTTAACATTTATTTATTTTTCAGAGTCAGAGAGACAGCACAAGAATCCGAAGCAGCCTCCCAGGCTCTGAGCTGTTAGCACAAAGCCAGAGGCAGGGCTGCAACTCACCAACTATGAGATCATGACCTGAGCCAAAGTCAGATGCTTAATCGACTGAGCCACCCAGACATCTCTAACTATGTATTTATGTAATCATGTGTGCAATTATGGATTGTCTGTTTTCAATCCTTTCAAAATTTGCATTTCTTTGTTTCTAATCAGGAGGATTAAAAAGACTCAGTAGTCTTGTGTAGTAGTAACTATAAAAGTAGTTTCCATAGAGAAAGCAGAGGAGAAAGCAATTAACTTGTTATTTTGGGAGACAATGGATGTTTCTGTGAAATCTCCCTCAAATTCATTACTCATTCAACCTTGAACAGAATGTGTATTCTCAAGATGCCCATCACTTAACATTCCTCTTTTTTGAGAAAACCGGTCCCATGCTTTGCCATGTTACCCTGACACTCTGCACAACCGACCAGACTAGGAGTGAACACCTGACTCAAACAGGCACCTATAGGCTGATCTCGGGCTTGGTGGGTGACCCAATCAGGTTGCTTGGCAAAGTCCTTCTTAAAGGAGTCTTTTCTTACATGGACCCAGGGAGGCCAAACATTCTGGACCACTGCTATATACCACCACAACTCCTCGCTGTCAGTCTATAAAGCTTTACCTTCGTGAGTTTCAGTATAACCATTCTGAATGAAGGCAAAAAGAAATGGCCCATGTGAGGCACTGTGTGGACTGTCTACTTACCTTTGTTCCATGGCTTGAGAAAGAAAGGTGCGATGACAGCGATGCCATCGGCTCCTATTTCTGCTGCATGGCGGGCCTTTAAAAGAAGAAAGAAGGCCATTGTGGGTCTAGTCGTAATTCCGCTGTGTGCATGCAGGGGTTTCTCCACATCTGCAAGCAATTCTCTAATCCCAGGTGTGTGTCCTACATTTCTACTCAACTCTGATCCTATCTACCTGGAGACAGAATCAGATTCCATAGGTTAAGGACTCAGTCCTACAACACTACTCCACCTCCCCCAACTTTAGATGCCCACCAGAAACTCAGGTTATCACCTGTGCTTCTGGCCCACTGGATACAGACTGGGGATTCCAATGATTCCCCACTTGGGTTGATTAATTTGCTAGAGCAGCTCACAGAACTCAGAGAAACAGTTTACTTACTAGATCACCAGTTTCTTGTTAAAAGGATATTACTCAGGAACAGCTAGGTGGTAGAGATGCATAGGGCAAGGGACAGAGAGACGGCTTGTAGGTTCCACATCTTCTCCAAGTGCTAGTGTGCCACTCTCCCCAAATCGCCACATGTTTACCAACCTGGAAGCTCTCTGAAACTTGCCCTTTTGGGTTTTAATAGAGGCTTCCCTGCAGAGCTACTATTAATTAAATCACTGGCTTCTGGTGACTGATTCAAGCTCCAGTCCATCCTCCCTCCCAGAGGTAGAGGTCAAGTAGGACTGAAAGTTCCAACCCTCCAATCACATGGTTGGTTCTCCTAGCAACCAGCCTCCATCATTAGTTGAACTCTTTTTTAATTTTTTAAATGTTTATTTTATTTTGAGAGAGAGAAAGAGACACACAGTGTGTAGGGGAAGGGCAGAGAGAGAGGGAGACACAGAATCTGAAGCAAGCTCCAGGCTCTGAGCTGTCAGCACAGAGGCCAATGGGGGGCTTAAATTCACAGAGCACAAGATCATGACCTGAGCCAAAGTTGGACGCTTAATGCACTGAGTCACCAGGTGCCCCTCTTAGTTGCATTACAAAAGTCACCTCATTCACATAACCAGAGACACCTTTATTGCTCTCATCATAGAAAATTCCAAGAGTGTGAAGAACTCTGTGCCAGAAGCTGGACAAAGACCAAATATATATTTATTATAAATTACAATATCACTTGGAATAAATGACTTATTATATTCACCTATAGTTTAGATACTGAGAGTAGCAACAAACTTCAAGTTTGCCAACTGATGCACAACTATAGAAAATAAGCCAAATTTAATGATAAATGTCATTACCAGGAAAATCCCAAATTGCAAAGCAGACACGCCTAGAGGTGACTTGTGCATTTAATCTTATTTTTCTTCAGTCTCCATCCGTACAAAAAAACCTTGCTAAAGGAGACACGAGTGGTTCGTTAATAGAGAAACTTGCAGGTGTAATTTCTCTTCTAGTGTTCAGCCCATTGGATGATGTGGTCTTGCCTGTCCAGTGATTTGTCATATTTTAAAATTTATTCTAAATTTATTTAAAAAATTTTAATTTATGGAGCGGGAATGCAGTTGAGGATGGGTGAGAAGAAAAAGATTATGCACATAAAGGAAGACACACTGTACCACTATTCTGAGGTTTTCTCAGATTTCCCCAGAAAAAGGAAAAGACCATTTCCTTCTGCTGGGCCCTCAAACATTCTTATCTATTTCAAGTAGAGCACCTAAACTCTACTACATGGCAAGACAGTGTGTACAGTGACTGTCCTCAAAAAGAATGAGTTCCCTGAGGGCAGGGGTCAGATTTTACTCACTCTTATGTTTAGTTAGTTAATCATGGTGCTGAGCACATAGCAGGGACTTGCAGATTCCTTTAGAACATGTCCCACTACCTAAAAGGGAAACAAGCTTCCCTTTCAGACTTTAATATCTATACTTCATAGATGTGATTAGCTTTCTGCAGAAGTAGGAGAACCAAAGAGAAGACTGGGATATAGTTCAAAGACCAATTGTGACATTGGGTGTAATTTCATTAACATGGGGTTAGAATGTAATATATTTGAATCATTTGTTTTAGCACTTGGTTTAGGGCAAGAGTAGAAGGGTAACCTTAGATGGAAATAAGGAAAATGGAAACAGCTGAAAGACAGTTGATGGCAGTGCCCATTCAAACCCCATCCAGTGGAGTTATAATTAAGCATATACCAAATTATTGTCTCATTGGTAAGATTATCCCCATAGTAGGAGATTATCCCTATAGCAAGGGATTATCCCTACCTATAGCAGGGGATTATCTCTATACTCTTCTAGTGGTTAGCCCAAGAGGATAGTCTTTCATGTCATGACATGACAATATTTTAAAATTTATATCACACATAGGAAAGGAAAGCAAAAAGAGATGGGAAAAAAAAAAAAAAAAGGTTTCCTACATTACACTACCTAAATTGAAAGGCCTATCAAGCATAAGAAGGATAAATCAAGTCTCCAAGTTCCAATTTTAAGCTTGTTAAGCAACTATCTAGCAATGTCCTCCTGTGTGGCTTGCCTAAGAGTGCTGAATTGCAATTTTGCAAATATATATTACGCATCCATTTCTAAATTCAGCAATAGGAAAAATAAAACCCATCAAGAAGATGTTGAGACCCGATCAAGTCATGGTAATCTTTGGAATTAGAATATATAAATTTGAAAACATGGTTAATTTAGCAGTGATCCATGTACTGGGCCTTCTGGTAAACACTGCAACATTGTTGAGCTTTCTTTTGTTACCCAATTCACAAAGTCCTTGAAACCATGTACTTTTCTGCCAGCAACTTTGACTCCTATCTCTACCCTTTGCTCCATCTAATCTGCTAATCTTCAAACCTAGAGCAATCCAATTGTTTGTGTTCTTGAACCTGTGTTCTGGTTGAAGACTATACCTAGAAAGAAATTTCCATAACCTAGTTGAATGCTGATATGACAAATTTATGACTTACAGCTTCAGTTGGCTTTCAGCACCACTGGGCAATCCTTTTTAAAAATTTAACTAATTAGGGCTGCCTGTCTGGCTCAGTAGGAAGAGCATGTGACCGACTCCTGATTTCAGGGTTGTGAGTTCAAGTCTGCCAAATGTGTAATGTATAACTTACTTAAAAAATATTTTTTTTGGTGACAAAACCACAAAAAATTGACCACTTTAATCATTTTTATGTGTACAGTTCAGCAGTTATAAAACATATCTCTACAACTTTTCTTTCTTTTTTCAATTTTAATTTAAATTTTTTATTTTATTTATCTTTTAATATAATTTATTGTCAAATTGATTTCCATACAACACCCAGTGCTCATCCCAACAAGTGCCCTCCTCAATGCCCATCACCATTTAAATTTTTTAATTTTGAGAGAGAAAGACAGAATGTGAGCGGGGGAGGGGCAGGGGAAGAGAGGGACACACACAGAATCCGAAGTAGGCTCCAGGCTCCAAGCTGCCAGTACAAAGCCTGATGTGGGGCTTTAACCCACGAATCTCAAGATCATGTTCTGAGCTGAAGTCTGACACTAAATGAACTGATGAACTAAATGAACCTGTCACCCGGGCACCCCTCTATAACTTTTCATCTTACAAATCTGAAGCTCTACACTCATTAAACAATTCTTCTTTCTCTCTCCCTCTAGCCCCTGGTAACCACCATTTTACTTTATGTTTTTATGAATTTGATTACTTTAGATACCTCATTTAAGAAGAATCATATCGTATTTGTCTTTTAGTGACTGGCTTATTTTATTTAACATAATGTCCTCAAGGAGGCTCACCTACATTATAGCATGTGACAGGACAGATTTCCTTCCTTTTTAAGGCTGAATAATATTCCACTGTATTGTTAAAAAGAAAATCACAGGACCCAAATGGAGTCACTTATGTTAAGGCCCCACATCAGCAAACCAAGACTTAATACATAACCTGACTGCAGTTTCAATCCTCCAAGGAATGTAACCTTTAAACTGTCAACATGGAACTTCCTGGTCAGCACTAGGAAATCTACCGCCAGACCCGACCCCTTTCATTCCCCTTAGGAAGATGGCCTTGCTTAAAATAATGTGTTCTTTGCTAATAATTTCCTTTTGTTCACTCCCTCTCCATCTTTAAAAACTTTTCTTTTTCCAGAGCTCGACAGAACTCTTTCTCTTTTTTTAAACTTTATTTATTTTAAGAGACAGCGAGAGCACGAGCAAGCAGGGGAGGGGCAGAGAGAGAGAGAGAGAGAAAGCCAAACAGAGTCCATGATGTCAGCACATAGCCTGACATGGGGCTCCATCTTATGAACCATGAGGTTATGACCTGAGCCAAAAATCAAGAGTCAGATGCTTAACAAACTGAGCCACCAAGGGGCCCCAGAGCTCCCTTCTATTTGCTAGACTGGATGCTGCTGGATTCATGAATCCCTCAATAAAGCCAATTGGATCTTTTAAATTACTCAGCTGCCTTTTTGTCCTTTAATAGTATGTCTACACCACATTTTATCTATTTATCCACTGATGGGCATTTGGGTTGTGTCCGCCTCTTTACATTGTAAAAAATGCTGATTCGAACATGGGTGGGACAGTCTTCCTGTGTCTCAGCTCTCCCTTCCATTCTCTCAGGCAGTGACCGCTCTTCATGCGTGAACCCCATCTACAATCTCCTTCATGCCCAGCAGGTGGCTTTGCTCAGAAAAAACTGAGGATTGCCCAAGTTCTTCTCCTGACTTGCAAACTGAGCTCCATCTATACCCACTCTTATTTCTGCCACGGGAGTTATCACCTTGGGCTACTCTCATCATGGCTCTGTGCCTGCTTCTGCATGGTGACCTCCCAGAGGTGCCTCATCTCCTATTTCCCATGACAGCGTCCAATATATAGTAAAAATGGTATGGACTTTAACTTCAGCTTAAAAAAAGAGCCCCTTCCCTTATGTGGAATCTAAAAACTAAAAGAAATGAACAAATAAAAAAATAGAAACAGAGATATATAATACAAACATAAATGCAGAGAACAAACTGGTAGTTGCCAGAGGAGAGGGTAGTGGGGGGATGGGCAAAATAGGTAAAGAGGATTGAGAGGTATAAACTTGCAATTATAAGGCAAACAAGTCACAGAGATGGAAAGTACAGCATAGGGAATGTAGTCAGTAATATTGTAATAACCATGTATGATGACAGCTGGTGACCACACTTATCCTGGTGAATAGGGAGTAATGCATAGAATTATCAATTCACTGTATGAATTTCACTGAAATCAATATAACATTGTACATGTCAACTGTGCCCCAGTAATAAAAGAAAAAGGAGGACCCTACAATGGTCTCGCCCAGATGGACCTACATACATACCAGTTCTTGTGACTCCTTCAAGCTCAATGCTCCTACGTGAATTACTACCTGATCCAATCTGCAAAAGAGAAAACACTGCTGCATCGCTCGGAAGTTTAGAGTAACACAGAAGGGCTGCACTATCCTGGTTTGTGCTGGGTTTGGCAGTCAGCTAATGTCTCACTAATCTCAATCTCAAAACCATTAAATTCTATAGTGGTCTCTTTAAAACTAATCTAGTGAAGAATTAAAAAAAAAAAAAAAAAAAAAAAAGAATGTCCAGGTAATAAAATTTAAGGCCCAACCAAGCAGAATTCTGAAATCCATAACTGATTAATTGATATCTGAATACTGCCTTTGATGAAGTGCTGTTTTAGATGGTGTATTTGGTGGTGATAGGTGCCTGGAGGTAGGTGTCAAACAGACATCTTTTGATTGGAGATAAAAATTAAGAGGTTCTTCAAAGAGTGCATCCAAGAACTACATGAGAATTGAAAGCTTTCCCCTATCTTGTAAGTCCTCAGAATCTGGCCTTTTGTAAGAGGTTTCCTCTGAGACCCCAATATTCATCTTCAGAGGTGCTCTGTGTGACCCCATGGGTGGAGGCCATGGTGAGACAGGTGTGCTCAGGGAGGATTAGTAAAACTCCGCTGTGAGTCCAGTCATCCCAGCGACTCCCTGAATGACTCACATGCCATCCTCAAGGGATGGAGACACCACATTCTTGTTTAGGGCCGATCAGGGAGTCCTCAGTGATTCTTTTTTTTTCTCAGTGATTCTTGATTGGTTAAATCTCAGGTGAAATGGCGCCTCACTAAGGAGGCTGATGTGATCAGATTTGCGTTTTTAAAGGAAAAGCCTTCAGAAGGGAGAAGGGAAGGCTGACTGATGTGCGCTACTCTTACCAGCAGCTTGTTGGCGGGACCTCCTCAAACCATTCATGCCCCTTCTCCTGGCTTAGGTTAGAACAAGTCATCTATTCCTTACCCCATCCGCCCTGCTGCTAGGGGCTGCTAGAAAAAAACCAGCCTACAGCTTTGATACCAACTCGTAATTTCCCAATTCAGGACAATGAGGCTCCAAAAAGCCTTCTGGTCATCAGGACTGACTTCCCTTCCAATTCCCTGCAGAGGCTACTTCAAATCTGAACTACTCTCAAGCTCTAAATTCCAGCCCAAAGTCTTGTTCCTGGCAGACGTTCTCACTTCAACATATCAGAAATACAGATGTTTCGTACACAGGCTGCCCCCCTTTTCCTCCTCTGAGCCTCTACACTTAGTTACCTCCCCAACTATGCTTTCCTCCCAGCTTCTTGGCTCTCATCCAATGTTACTCTATCTACTTTTGGTTTCATTTCAAGTCCCCCATCCCCCCAGAACTTCCCACCAAAGGGAGCACTGTCTCCTGTTAATCTTTTCTCCCATAACAGTGTCTTCTCAGCAGAGAAACATGCTCAGAACTACCCTGCTTTACACCTAATTACCCTTCTTTTAATCTTGTTTCTTCCTCCCTAATCTACTACTCCATCCCTCTTTCCCTTCACCAGAAAACGTTCTGAGAATGGGCTGCACTCACGGCCCCTGCCTCTGCACGCCTGCTGCCTTCTACGGCTCACTGCAGTCTGCTTCTGTGTCAACAACCCACTGGCTCCGCTCTCTCTGAGGTCATCGGTCACTGTCACTGCAAACCAAGCGGTCTTCTCAGCCCTCCACCTACTAACTTTCACAACATCCAATATTTATAACAAATGTGATAACAAACAGCATCTACTGCCAAGAATTACAATGAATTCCTATGTAATACTTGGTACTGTGTGCCGGCCACCATGTGAATCATCACCACCACCTTATAAGATACGTATTTTTATTCCTATTTTATAGGTGAAGCACAGGGCGGTTAAAGGACTTGTCTGAGTTCAGAAAGCTAGTAAGAGACAGGGCCAAGACCCAAACTCAGGCAGTCTGGCTGTACAGTCCCTGCTCCTAATTACCGTGCTACATTGGCATGCTCTGAAACCATTCTTCCTTTTTTTTCCTTTTTCCCTTCTTGTGACTGAAACCATTTCCTTAAGTGGTGGGATTCACCCCTGACCTCTCTCCTGTCCTTCTGAGGGCTTTCTGTCTTTGCTCCCTTCACTTTCTCCCCATTTCTGGTGCTTTTCTTAATGTTGCTCTTTAAACTTTCCTCTTTTCTCTGTCCATGGTCTTTAATTTTCTTGGGCCCACTGGAATTTGGGCCCAAATCTAACTGGAAATGAACTGAAAGCTGATGGAACATCAGGAAATGTGTACGGGGACATGCATTCAGACTTGGCATATAGTGTCAGAGTACTCAAGGTGTTTTGAAGCCACTTAAGGATCTCCAAGGAGGTCATGGGCTTCACACTGACAACCTCTGCTCCAGTCTCACTTGGGACTTACCTCCAATCTTTGCCTCCACCTAAGGCAACTCACTGCCTTCTCTGATCCCTGCTTATGCTAGTTATAACAAGAATCAGTGTTAAATTTTGTGATCGGACATCTCTATTGGATGGCAAGCAACCTGAAGGCAGGGACTCTGTTTCATCTCCCCAGTGCCGGCACAGTGCATCACACACGACAAATAAAGCTCGGTTAATCGAGTGTGCTTTTGAATGGATCCTGTCCTATCTGTTTACCATGGCATGAATGGAGCATTATAACAAAAATATATCATACACTGAGGTTTAGAAAATGCAGAAAGTTTCCTAAGACTACAAAAGGAAGGACCACAGAGAGCATGCTAAGTCATATGCACAGAGAAGACGCAGGGAAACCAGGGCTATATAAGCACCCACCTGAGAGGGGAAGAGGGGGTAGGAATTGTTCAGAAGAGCCAGGGGGCAGCAGAGTCTGTCACCAGCCCAACCTCCTCTTATCCCCCTCAGTCCAAGGACAGGTAACCCTTACAGACAGTTAAGAGGCAGCTTCCAGCTTCCAGATGAATCCTTTGGGAGCCAGGTGGGCCTCGCAGTCTGGCTGCTTCCACCCAGAAAGGAGGGGTGCTCCTCTGCCTCAGTGCCTCGCTGAGGTGCCAGGATTCCCATGCCTTGGGCCTGACCTCTGACCAGAAGGTGGGACGCTCGTCATCAGAAAAGGGCAGTACTCCACACAGCTGTCTGCAAGGGTCCCTTTATCCTGGTGACGCCACTCACTTGTTCCGCCCTTTCGTTATCCATTCCTCTGCGACCTGGCGTCGCTCTGAGACGCTCAGGGACAGGCCTTCTCCCGTTGTGCCATTCACTGTTCCAAACAGAGAGTCAGTCAGTGGGGCCAGCCAATTCCTTTTGCTCCTCCAGCAGCAACGCTGGAAATGCAGGGTCAGAACTGCCTGCTTACGAGGGAGGGACGTGGGGAAAGATCAGAGGGTGGAATCTGGGCAGGAGAATGCCATGTTTCCATTTTTATCTAAGACTCTGTCTTTTTTCTATCTTCACCTTGGCCAAAGCAGCAGGAAGGCTAATTTATGACTTATAATTACAAATCTGTCCTTGCTATCAGGAACAGATAGCAAGTATTTGATTGGAGACTGCTCTCATTTTAGGCAAATCTCCAAACACACCACCAGGTTCTATTATCTGGGCTTGAATGGCAGGAAAATCAACACCAACCAGAGCTAGGATGTCAAGGGGGTCATATGTGGGAGTTACTTATGAGGACAGCGGTGCATACTGCAGATCTAAGATGACCTCAGTCTACAGCTTAACATGATGGCAGCACTCCGGACAACTTTTAAATGGTAATTCATAATTAAACACCAAGGATATTAATATTTCTTGAATAAGCACTCTTACGTATTCACTTATTCTCACAGCAACCCTGCAAAGTACAAATGATTTTTCTCATTTACAGATGAAAATATGAGGCTCTGAATCACTAAATAATCTAAGTTTGAATCTGATCTGTGTGCTTCCAAAACTTTCCTTGCTAATACAATAATCTACGATACAGGGGCACCTAGGTGGTTCAGTCGGTTAAGTGTCTGACTTTGGCTCAGGTCATGATCTCCCAGTTCGTGGGTTTGAGCCCCGCGTCGGGCTCTGTGCTGACAGCTCAGAGCCTGGAGCCTGTTTCAGATTCTGTGTCTCCCTCTCTCTCTGCCCCTTCCCGACTCATGCTCTGTCTCTTTCTGTCTCAAAAAAAAAAAAATCTATGATACAATGGATCATAGGAAATATGCAACCAGCACTAGGATACATTACTGGGGCCTAAGGCATATGGTAGCACTTTAGATCACCAAATACTGAGCACTCAGTTGGGGAGAGAAGGGGAGGGGAGACCAGGAAAGAGTGTTTTTTATCATTCTTTTGCGGTCTTGAGAAATTTCAAATAGGCTCTACTAGTAGGAATCCTCCTACTTTTTTCTCTACACCCAGGGGAGACTGTGGGCTTTTGATGAGTAAGAATCTGTCCTCCTCACTATAACTTGGAGCTGTAGGGGGGGACACCAAGTGGTTCTGTAATCAGGTTGTGGTTTTAACATGTGGCCTGCACACCTTTCACAGAAGTTTTAACCTCCTTCAATTCTGACCTTGTGCTTCCAGTTTTTAAGGGGCCCCTCTTGGTAGAGCAGTAGCTGAGGAAAAAGATGTAGTGTCCAGTCTATGGGGTCCAGCATCCAGAACACAACACAAGGAGTAACTCAAACACCAGTAAGCATAGTTCTCAGACCTGAAATATTCAAGGTCTGATTAAAAAAAAATTTTTTTTAATGTTTTATTTATTTCTGAAAGAGAGAGAGAGACAGCATGAGCAGGGGACAGTAAGAGAGAGAGAGAGACACAGAATCTGAAACAGGCTCCAGGCTCTGAGCTGGCTGTCAGCACAGAGCCTGATGCGGGGCTTGAACCCACGAACCATGAGATCATGACCTAAGCTGAAGTTGAATGCTTAACCAACTGAGCCACCCAGGTGCCCCTACGGTCTGATTTTTTAATTTCCACCATCTATGAAATAAATGAGGGTACTGCTAGACCTGTGATTCCCTTGTGGGCTGCATGCAGTCTTTCTACATTTACCCAATGAAAGTCTGGTTGAAATCAGGATAAAGCCCATTCTTAAGACAGAGAAGTCTGGATTTTGCTGTTACTCTACCATTTCTTGGCTCAATGCCATTAAGCACCCTGAATAATGTATCTGGGTCACAGATTTTCCTCCTTAAGTGGGGACAAAAACAATACCTTACCTGTTTTGAAGGTATACCACCAAATTAGATACTCTCTTGAGGTGCCTTTCAGGTCTAAAACGGATGAGTCTATAAATTCACAAATTTTATGTAGCTTAACCAGTAACCTGTGACACAAGACACTGTGACCTCCTACTAGTAACCAGGTGAGAGCTACTCTCTAAGGAGTCAGCTAGAGATATGTAGGGAAATCTCTAAAGATGACTCACCAAAAATATTCTTCACTCCCTGTTCTTCCACAAGATAGTCCACATACCGACCAATGACTGAAAAGTTGATTTCTCTAAAGGATACAGGGGGAATAAAAGAAGAAATGCATATTCAGACTTTTTTAGAATATTATTCAACCAATCCTCAAATCTATAAACTGCTCCCCTTTGTTAATAGTCATTAAAAGTCCACCCAGCCGGTGTGTAAAATTCTTAATCTGCTCTAACTGATGCCTGAGATTTTCCCTTGTTTTTTGAGTCTGATGATTTCTCTATTTGTCCACATATACCTCATGTAATGAGCAATACATCATTATTTATCAGTAAAGGCTTTACATTTAAATATCCCCACAATCTTTAAAAAGCAATTACCTAGCAATCTTTTGCCCTTTTGGGGAAGAACAATGGTCGAGGCCATGGTGAAATAGGAATTTAACATTTTCCATTTGGTGAGAAGCAATCACCTTTTAGGCTTACAAGACAGGAAAATTTGATCTTAACAGTTTAAAAATTTTAGCACTTAGTACTTGAGACAGCAAATGAAAGCTTCGATTGTATTTGCCAGTTTTAAATCGAAAAGGCTTAACATTGGAGAGGAACTTGGCTGTCACTGCCTCTCAAAGCACAGTCTGTGGAAGAGCAGCACAGGCATCTGGGGTCTGTAAGAAATGCAGAGTCCCCGTCCTCACACAGTCGTCCCCAGTCAAAATCCCCATGGTAACAAGATTCCCTTGTAATCTGCATGCACTGGACAGTTTGAAGAGCAATGACCTTGTAAGGATCTGATGCTTAAGGCCATAAGGGCTCTTTTCCTTAAAATTATATTGACTTTAAAATCTAGAAACAGACTCACATACATCATCTAAAATGACCTGTTCTCAATCAAAATGCAGATGAGGATGATGGGGGTTAGAAAGTGAAAATCCAACGGAAAACCGTGCTATGGCTAGCAGGTGTTAAATGCCATAAAACCCATGGTTACACTGCCAAGAACAAAAAGTACTAGTTGGCTTCCATTTATATTGTTGTCGATCGGGGCCAGAAAATCTTAGTTTAATTTCAACCTTATGAATATCCTTTTCATCTTTGCTTACTGTATTCCTTAACACATGAAAACAAAAAAAAAATCTGATGCATAAAGAAAGCAAGGACATCAAAGGATATTTGTCATAGATAATAGAAACACTAGAGATAACAGCAAAGAATGCACAGGCAGACACTATCCACAACATGCAAATAACAGCTAATCAGAGCCAGTCAATTGGGAAAAGTGTGCTTTAGAGCAGTTATAAGGCCCCCAAGGGGAAACAGATTCCCTCTGTAACAGCTCACAGATAGCCTCAGAGCACTGCCCTCCGTGCCCCACTTGCTCAAATGCCAAATCCTGGCCTCTCAGTCTTGCTAAGCAGGGAGGCTCCCTCTCCAATTCAGGCCAAATTTAGGTTGTTCTCACCTAAGGGAGGATGGTCGAGTTATCTGCCTGGACAATCCATCTCAATGCCCTCACTTAGGTCAGCGTGACCTGTTCGACTTGGAATGTTGATGTTCTGACCATTTGGAACCCGCTCCTGTCCATCAGCTGTCCGTCGCTTGTAATAAGCTCTGAGATGCAGGAGAATCAGTAGAGGCTTTGTTTGTGCACGACTAACCCTGATTTTGACCAGTAGTGTCCATCTACTGATGCAAGCAACCAGGAAACAGCTCTGGCAGGCCCAAGGGACTTCCAAATCACAGGTCGGAAGCTGGAATAAGCCTGGTGGGCAACTATCCGTGTTGGAATCACAGACTCAAACCAGTGGCTCCTGTACACATTCACTGAGGTCTTGACACCTCCTCAATTCCATCCCGGGCATGTACTCAAGACCACCTAGAACAGGTCTGGCTTTGTCACCAACGAGGAGTCCATGGGGCTCCGGGTGGTCAGGGGCTGGCCGGTACTGTACTTGAATGTGTGTTTTTTTGGTTTAGTCTAAAATTGTGCATTTGGAAAGGGACGCTGAAGAGCTTGTTTCCATTTTCAGAAATGTTTAAGGAGAGAAACTTAGTGTTTGTGTTTGTGTGTGTGTGTGTGTGTGTGTATCCTGTGTATCCCCAAAGAGAACTCTAAGCTCAGCAGGGACCTACACCAAGTGGGCCTATAATGGTCTAGTATACATGCTCAGCACCCTACCTGGTTCCAATGAAATGCTCAGTCATTATTGCTGTTACTACTCCTCATGACAATACCCAGAAGTACCTCACACCCTCAGCAAAGTTCACATCTCTATTACTATGAGAATCATTTTGAAAATTGTTTATGCTCACCCTCCCGGCTAGAGCAAGGACTTCCAGAAGGCAGACCCTGTGCCTTTTATACCACACAAGTCCTAGTTTGCACCTGGCATTGTACAGAAGCTCAATGATGGTGAAACACCCATGATCTCTGCCTTAAAAGCAGCCTATCTTCTACAGCTGCAGGATACAATTAAATCTAACCATTATATTAACTTAGTAAAGGAGATGGCATAGTATATAAATAACTAGAATACTAAGAAAATATGTTTAAGACTATGAGTGAATTAAAAAGTATACAGGGGCTCAGAAGAGGCAATAATTATTCCAATCAGGAAGGCTGGGAATGGAGGCTTCGAGGAGGTAGATGTGGAATAAATAGGATGAAATCCTACATTCCTCCTTCCCTTGGACATCTTGGGTTGCTGTCGATATGGCTCTATTCTGGGGCTCTTCTCTTTCCAAGGAGTTGGCTGCACCCTTAGGCAGATATAGGCCAGCATGTGGAGCCCACATTGCCTCTCCTTTCTCAGTGAATTCCACACTATTTTAGGGCTTCAGTGGGTAGCGCTTCCACCTACACTGACCCCCTTCCCACTACTTCTTTAAGGACTTTTCTGGATGGCAGCTACAATTTCACTTGGGTTGGGAATGCTTGGGGTGATAAATTATCTATCCCTTCAAGAAAGCAGCGTGTTGGGGTGCCTGGGTGGCTCAGTTGGTTAAGCGTCTGACTCTTGGTTTTGGTTCAGGTCATGATCTCATGGTTTCAGAGTTTGAACCCTGCATCAGGCTCCAAGCTGACAGCCCAGACACTGCTTGGGATTCTCTCTCTTCCTCTCTCTTTGCTCCTCCCCTGCTCACACTTGTGTGTTCTTTCTCTTTCTGTCAAAATAAATTAAAAAAAAAAAAAGCAGCTTGTTGCTTCTTATAAAATATCCCTAAAATCCTTTTAGAGTGAGAAAGTTTGAAGAGAGATGGCTCCTAAATGTTCTTTGATTTTCACGATGTTAAACACTTAGTCTCCTGTTGTTTTTTTTTTAAATATTTTTATTTATTTCTAGGAGAGAGAGAGACAGCATGAGCAGGGGAGGGTCAGAGAGAGAGGGAGATACAGACTCAGAAACAGGCTCCAGGCTCTGAGCTGGCAGTCAGCACAGAGCCCGACGCGGGGCTCGAACCCACGAACTGCGAGATCATGACCTAAGCAAAAGTCGGACGCTTAACCGACTAAGCCACCCAGGCGCCCCTAGTCTCCTGTTTAACAAAATGACTTTGAGAAGCCGGAAGATCTAACAAGGCCAGGCCTGCATTTCTGTACAACACCAGATGGCTGGAAAGAGCAGAGGCTGTCCCCTTTGGAGGCATAGAAGCCCCCCAGACCATGTTAGGGATTTCAGATCTCTGCAGGCCTTGGCTGGATGGTTCCAGTCACAAGTGACTCCAGTGAAATTACCCAGAACTTTTACCGTATTTGTCACAAAAACACCCTAACAGCAGGGCTAGGGTGGGAACAGGATAATGCTCTCTGGGGACTTTGCTCCCTTCCCTAGTTTCCCATCCTACTCTCTCTGTGAAGTGTGGGGTAGGTTTACTGTTGCAGGCACCATCTCAGCAATTAGGAAGTCACTAGAGGTAATGGAAACAATAAGACTGGATGATTCTTCTCCCCACTGGATGACCATCTGGGGCTTGTTGCTCAAGGAAGTCAGAGGTGGCACAAGCCAGTTCACTTCCAAAGGCTGGACTGGCTTTCCGCTGCATGCCTCTTCCTTCATGAGCCCCAAGAACACATCCCAGTGTTGGCCACCTCAGGGTCGTATGATCCAGGACCAGACCCCAGGCTTGTTGAAGTCCCTCCCCTACTTAACTCCAATTTAATATCTAAGTTTCAATTCCCAGGGGTTCAGATTCTTTGCCTTAGGCCCATGAGTTTCTTTTCATAACAGTACTTTCATACTGTAGAAGCTCTGTCATTTATTTTTGAAAGTACAGACAATAAAAAGGGAGGGAAGAACCCACGCCATATCTCCTTGGAGACTATTACTCTTATTTTATATTTCTTATAAATATAAGAATATTATATATAATATATATCTTATATATATTATATATAAGATATATATTATCTTATATTTCTTATCTTACTTTCATATTTTTTATTTGCCAACATACAATACACCATTTTCTTAAATAAATATGGTCATATTGTACAATGTAGTATATTTTCACTTAGCACGCCAAATTGAATATTTCCCCACTTCTTCAGATAGTCTGTTACTAGACTGGCTATGCAGCATTTCATTGTATGAATGAACAGAATTAATTTAGCTAATCTTCTACCCTTGGATATTTAATACAGTTGTAAACTATGTAAGAGGAGAGAATGTTTATCCAATTATTTTTGCCACTGCCCTGAATGGGTGCAGTTTGAAACTGTATGTAGACTGGATCTCTGCTCTTAGGAGAGAAGGAGAACAGAATTTTTGTGAAGTGGCTTTTCAGAGAATAATCTCTATTGCCATTAATTTCCTCTCCTGGTGTATGTCACTAAGTGGAATACTCACTTTGTTTGGGAATACAGAATCAATGGGAAAGGTCATGAACACGCCTGTCAGAAAATCTGATGATATTCCTTTTTTTTTTTTTTTTTGCCTTTTACATATAACTCTCAAATGTATACAAAATCTGATGAAGGTTATGTGTGCTTCTAGCCAAAATAACTACTTGGCTACTTCAAAACTCCTTCTGCAGCTAAGTATTCAGGGACCATAACTACCCTGCCTTGCCAGAAAACATTCTGTTCTGAGAATCTGGGTCATGTAGTCTTTCAACACAGTTAAAAAGACAATACTCTACACAACTCCAACTGCAGGAGTCCAGGTCCTTTCTGACCGGGGTAACAGGTCTGTTTTTAACAGAGGTTGTTGTTAGGATTCCTGTGATGAAGCCGAGGGCATTCCAGGGAGGAAACACCATTTTTCTTGACATTTTGGCCAATATGAAATGGACTTTCTGTTCTAAACACAGTACTGGCCCAAGGGAAAGAGTGACTTCTTGAAGGAACTAAGGAAAGCAAATGTCTTCTACTCTAGCGTAGAAAAAGATGAGAGCTGAGATGGGTCGAGAAAGATTTTTCTCTCCAGCGACAAGGCTGGGGCAGTGTGTTAACCTTTAGGATCTTGGTCTCATCAACTGCACAAACAAGCTTGTAGTTTTCTCCCAAGGTTGTTATGAACATTAAATTGGAACATGTATATGAAGATTAAATTGGAATACTGAGTGGCTCAGCTGGTTGAGCGTCTGACTCTTGATTTCAGCTCAGGTCATGATCGAGCCCTCTGTTGCCTCTGTGCTAAGCGTAGAGCCTGCTTGGGATTCTCTCCCTCTCTCTCTGCCCCTCCCCTACTCATGCTCGCTCTCTCTCTCTCTCTCTCTCTCTCACTATCTCTCAAAATGAATAAGCAAACATTAAAAAAATTGGAACATGTATATTAAAATGCCCGACATGATGACTGACACCTAGTATTGACCCAATCAGTGTTAACTTCTTTTCCTCATGAAATATCAAAATTTACCATTCCCTGTGCTACATGCTGAAGATACAGAGATGAATAAAAACATCCTCAGTCCTTGTGGATTGCCTGGTACTCAATAAATATCCATGGAATAAGGTGAAGCAGCTCCAAGCCTGGTGGGAGAGATAGGTAACGTGTAACCAGGTGTACACAGGCTGATGTAATGTGTGAAGATGTGCACAGGCTGATGCGGAATCACAGGGGAAGGACTCCATCTTCTTTTTAGGGAAAACGAGGGGGAAGTACCAGATGATGGTTTTGATGGATGAGTAAAAGCTCATGTGGAGTAGAGAGAGGAGAGGATGGTGGTAGAAAATGGCAAAAGAAACAGAATGAGTAAAGGCAGAGATGGAAGAAATTATACAAGGTGTTTGGGGGACCATAAACGTAGCAGGAGAGGTATCCCAGATAGTCTGGGCTTTAGCATGAGATCAGTTCATCTTGGACTTTAACGTGCTAAAGAATCATCCAGGACAGTTAAAATGCCTGTACTGATTCAGTGGTATGCAGTAGGGCCTGAGATTCTGCTTTCCTAGCAAGTTCCTATGTGATGTAAGCAAATAGTCCATGGATAAGTAGCAAGGATTAGACAAAAGGGAATCAGCAGAGATCTTAAAGTTGTGACATAATTAGACTTATTTATGAGGAAGCACACTGGGCTACAGTGTGCAGGTTGGACTGGGGTTACAGGTACTTTTAAACATTCTTACTGGGACCACTATAGTATCCCTCATGACATAACACCAGAGGGCTGAAGACTCTTTGAATTCGAATAGGCCTTGGAGCGGATATGGCTGAAGTTCCTCTCTTTAGAGAATATGAAAGAGAACTTTTAACAGGTGACAAGACCGCCCCCGAGTCAGATAGCTAGTTGGTGGTAAAGCTGGGGGTCAAGAACCCAGATACTCTACCTAAAATCCACTTAATCATGTTCTTTCTGCCAACTTCCCCATTCCAGAACATCAACTTACATCCAGCACTGAATCTGATTATTTCTTGGAATTATGGAGAAAAAGGGGCACCTGGGTGGCTCAGTCAGTTAAGCGTCCGACTTCGGCTCAGGTCATGATCTCATGATTCATGGGTTTGAGCCCCACATCAGGCTCTGTGCTGACAGCTAGCTCAGAGCCTGGAGCCTGTTTCAGATTCTGTGTCTCCCTCTCTCTCTGACCGTCCCCTGCTCATGTTCTCTCTCTCAGAAATAAATTTTTAAAAAAATTAAAAAAAAAGAATTATGGAGAAAAAAAGGATGCAGGGGGATAGCTCTTGTTCAGCCATTCTCACTCATGGAGGTGGTGGCTTCCTTTATGAGCCAGGTTAGGAAAACTCCATGATGGCAGGTCACCTGGCAGAATTTCCAGGTATTTGATTCCACATGACCCTTCTTTCTATCTCCTGGAGACATGTCAGAAGTTCACATTGCCCTGTAGGCAAGTAGGCAAGAGCCCACCTGTCCTTGGTGGATCCTCCAACCTTGCCTTGTACCTACAGGAAGGCTTAGATCGGGCGGGCAGAAGGAGAAAGTGGAATTCATATAGCTTATACACCTACTATATGCTTTGCATTGATGTACATTTTAATTTTTTTAAGTTTATTTATTTGAGAGAGACAGAGAGTATGAGCATGAGCAGGGGAGGGGCAGAAAGGGAGAGACAGAATCCCAAGCAGCCCCATGTGGGGCTTGAACTCATGACCCCTGAGGTCATGACCTGAGCCAAAATTAAGAGTCAGAAGCTTAACCGACTGAGCCACCCAGGCTCTCTTTAATTTAACTTAATTTAATTCTTAAAAATTTTTTCTTTTTAGTTTATTTAGTTTTTGAGAGAGAAAGAGAGAGAGCGTGAGAGCGAGCAGGGGAGGGGCAAAGAGAGTGGGAGAATCCCAAGTAGGCTCCACACTGTCAGTGCAAAGCCTGATGCAGGGCTTGATTTCACAAACCGTGAGATCATAACCTGGGCTGAAACCGAGAGTTGGATGCTTAACTGACTGAGCCACCCAGGCACCCCCAAAAATGCATGCTTACTTTGATTTCACACATCAGGAAAGTGAAGTTTCTAGAAAGGAAAAGAGCTGATGAAAAAGGAAGAAACAGAGAAATGGAGACAGCACGGCCAGAGGTACTTGGGGAGCGGAGTAGGATCCAGAAAAGCAGAGTCCTTTATCTCTAATACATGGGGCCTGGTGTCCAGCAGAATGGGGAGGAAGAACACATTGACACTCTTGGTGAGTCCCAAATGAACAAATGAGTCTGTTCAAGAAGTCCCTCCTACGCTGAGGGTTTGGTTAAAAAGGTTAAAGCAGCATCAACCAGATGTAGTCCTCTGAGCTTGCAAACGGGATCCTAGTCAATAACAGGAAGTGAATCCTGCCTGCTCATGCAGTCACAGGATTTTTCTGTTTTATGGGGCCAACAGTGGCTAACACACGGACAAAGAGCTGACTTCAGACTTTCTTTGAACTTGTGGAAATGGAGAAGCAACAGGAAAAACACTGCTATGAACCACTGAGTATTCTCAATGCCATGTCAGCAAGAACTTGATTTAGACCTAGTAAAGACGTGTTTTTCAGGAAACTTAAAGATGGAGGTCTTAAACTCCAATGATCTGAGGGAAGACTATGATACGGCCAACTCTCAATGAGAATACAGAGTCCTAAGAAAATTCACCTTTTTAAAAAGGGGGTAGAGTTAAGGTTTACAAATTCAGCAACAGAAGACCAAAAAATAAATGCCATGCATAAAGGTATCTTAAATGCTCCATCATCTTTTTATTCCCGTCTGATGCCACAACAGTGGCTCAAACAAACTTACTGACCTAAGTGCTGTGTGACCCTGCACTGAGCACCTCACTTGAACACCTGTAACTCCACCATGCAGGTTAATCATCATTGCATTTTATAAAGAAAGAAAGAAGCAGCTTAAAGAAGCCAGAATTCTGGCTGTTTTTGGCAGACTTACCCTTCTAACATGTCAAAAGCATTTAGACCCAGGCAGATAAATCCCCTTTTTGTTAATGCCAATGTCAGGGAGGAGTTACACGTCACATGTGAACACCTAGATAATGTGACCATTATCTGCTAGGACTGAGCAAAGGGCCTGCCATAACATTCATCTGGAAGTTATAAAACTTGCTTGGATAATGAGTTCTCAGCAACAATCTGTTGTTATGTCGTATTCCTGCAGGCTCCCAACATTTAACCAATGCCGAAATGAGATTATAAACATACAAAGGGGTCCATCTTGCAGCCACGTGCCCCATTTTCCTCAGCGGAGGACACTTTTATCACATCTACGAATAGCTTGGGGTAGAATCATGCAGCTCTCTAGGGATAGGATCTAGAGAGGCCAGGCCAGGGCTTAATAGCAAATCCTGCTAAAATGAGATTTTCCTCATCCAGTTCCACCGGCCTTATTTGGAAAAGTGAGGGCTCTGATGAAATACAAAGAGAATTTACTTTCTGGAGCTACAGACGCTGGGAGAAAGGCAGCATGCCACATCGTACCTTCTGTCTTTCTGTACAGTCTGCGATACAGAGACCTTTTCTCTGACTTGGGGTCAGAAACAGTGCAGGGGGGGATGACTGACAGAAGCTGCCATTTGGCAACAGTATCACAGAGGTGCACAGTCTAAGTGACTGCTATTGTAGAGAATTTCTGTCCATGTTGGTGGAGTGAAAACAGATCCCCTTAGACCCCAAATGATAGTTACCCATGCTCAGTCATCGGTGTGATGGTTGCAGCAACAAGACCTTGAAGTTTCTTCTTTGGGGAGGCCATTGAGCTGCTTGAAACAGTCTGCAAAACATACAATGTAATTCCTTCCTTCTTCAACGAATGTCAATTAATGATCAAACCCCCAGGCAAAGTCCATTCCCAGTTTAAAACTGTGAAAAATGCTTACAAGTATGCAAACCCAGAGCAAATGAAGAGAATGTAAAGTGTAGAGCTTAATTCTGCAGAGGAGGAGACTATTTTTAAAGACAGGAGAGGGGGGAGACAAGAAGGGAGCAGTGTTTGGGAAAATACTATCAGAAAGGCCTCCCACTTTGTCTATACAGGTAATTCAGGCAGTCTGAAACCTCACAGAGATGCGGTGAATGACAGCAGGCCCAAGAAAGACCATGAATCTAACTCAGGGAGATCATATATATAAAAAAATTACTATTACTTAAATTGAAATATGGTCGGGAGAAAAGGGACACTCTTTTGTTTTATCATATCTTCATTCTTTAAAGCAAGAATCTCACCCAAAACCAGCACTTGCAGTATTAAGGCTTCTGTGTGATCTACTTAATGATCTTCAGATTTACCTAACTATGCTTGAAAATTCTAATTTTGATCGGTTTTGCCCTCTTTTCCTAGCTTTAGTAGACTATGTACACTGTATCATAATTGTTTATTCATCTTTCCCCCACTAGATCAAGCTTCCTAGGACAGGAAATACCTTTCCTTTGCCTTTGATTTCCCTGCACTGAGTTACCTGCTGGATTTGTGTTCAATTAAAAGGTAATGAATACGTGGGTAATTGAATGAGGTGTTCGGACTGTAGCTGGATGACAACTTCCACAGACAGGGAGATCACTGCTTAGAAACCCAACCTGATCCCACTCATGTGGGGCCAAAGGATCACTCACCATCTGGTAGAGTACACCCATCCATACCAGCATAAAAAGCCAAGAGATTGCCAAAAACAGGCAATGAGAGGCAACAGAGTGTGCTAGTTAATAGCTTGGATTCCACAAGCTGACTGCCTGGTTCAACTCTCAGCTTTGCCACTTAACTAGTTACAGAACTGTTATTATTTTTTGAGCTGTAAGACATAAATTTTTTTTTTTTAATTTCTAGGAGAGAGAGAGAGAGAGAGACAGCGTGAGCAGGGGAGGGTCAGAGAGAGAGGGAGTCACAGACTGAAACAGGCTCCAGGCTCTGAGCTGGCAGTCAGCACAGAGCCCGACGCGGGGCTCGAACCCACGAACCGCGAGATCATGACCTAAGCGAAAGTCGGACGCTTAACCGACTAAGCCACCCAGGCGCCCCTGTAAGACATAAAAATTTGAAGCCATGAATGCAAAGTCTAACAACTGAAGAAAAAATAAAATATAACCAGATAGTATTTGGTGACAGACAAAAAGATGGTTGGCTTAGGGCAAAAACAGTGATGTCTATAGGTAATGGACAAGTTGGGGTATATTACAGGTCTGAGGTCACTGGCACATTTAAAAACACAGTGTTCACTATACTTAAATTTGATCCGCACAACATAATAATTACGAACTGTCTCATTTTGTTTGCTCTTTATAACTGTTAGCCTCATTTTCCCAAATAGTAGTATATACTTATTTGTTACAGAGATCGTATCTTTTATTTTTTTTTTTTGTATCCCCCAGGAGTTCTGACTCAGGTGAGCCCTGGAAGCCAGAAACAAGACAAAACAAAGATAGAGATATGAAAGGGCACACATTAGCAAAATTTACTGCTTTTATAGAAAGCTGACGTGATATCTCCCCTTACAGATACATTGTTAGCAAGACTTGCTCCTGAAATTAAGCCCAAATCCTTCAAGTAGTTTTGCTCTGTACTGAAGCACAGAAGGGGAAGGACATAAAGGGGAACCTTACATGATATATGGGATACTAGGATTTTTCTGCCTTGTCCTAGTTTGAAGAGGAGACTAAAATCCTGTTGGACGTTTTGAAACATAAATGTAATCACCTGGCCCATGGGGAAAACACAAGGCCAATCCCAGAGGAATGTCTGTGCATTAAAGGAGATGGATGCCATGCCTGTTGCCTATCTTCACCTGGCACTCCCGAAAGCATCTGAACTCAAGACACCTCAGACTGAATCTACCACCATCTCCGATGATTTCTTCCTTTGATCCTTACAGGGGAGGAGGTGGAGCGTGAGCTCTGGAGTCAGACATCATGGGTCCGCATTCTGGCTCCACCACTTCCCAGGGGGACGAGCCTGGAAGTGTTATTTACCTTCTCTGCGCTTCAGTGTTCACTCTTGTCAATAACAGCCTTATTTCATAGGTTGTCGAGAATTAAACGGATTCTTGCAGGATGATTAACAACAGCACCAGGCACGCTGTAAGTACAAGTATACAAGTACGAAGTCGAGCCAGATGGCTACAGGACATTAGCAAGGATTTTTTTTTTTTTTTTTTTTTTTTTTTTTTTTACCAGCACCCTGCCTCTCATCTTCCTTCCCTGCAATCCTTCCCTGCCCCCTACTCCCTCTCTCATAACCTACCCTTTATCATCTCTTATCTAGACCAGCAGGCACAACCCCAGGTCTAAGAGGCCCCAAGGGGCTGAAGAAGGTTCAAAAGATATGAGCCTCAAGAGCTAGAGTCAGCACCAAAAGTCTAATTCAAACAGTGCTAGGCTGTTCACATTAGACGTCTGTATTCTGAGCTTTTAGTTACACTTATTTCATACTCTGGCAGCTACAATGATGCTCTTAGGATCATCCGAAGCTTGGATGGGTAGTTTTATGTATGCCCTTGATCGAAAGAAATAGAATTAAGTGCATGTAAATGCAATTTGATTACAAAATCTCAAAAACATAGAGCCTGTAGGGATGTGGGGTCAGAGTCGGGAATTACTGCCTTAATCCCCACTCTCCTCCTCCAACCCACGTAGGCTGCCTGGTTAATCTCCTAGAAACACAGACATTTCTGTTCCTGCCTTGGCCCAGCTCAGGAAATGCTAACAACTTCCCCTGGCCTCTGTAGGAGAAATACCTAACTTCCTGGGCCAGATCTCTGCATAAATCTCTTCATGCCAGAAGAGCACTAAGCTCCTGTTTCCTGCTGCACCTCCCTGCCTTCTCCCCTCTGGCCTGCTTCCTTTGATGTTATCCCATCTGGAATGACTTTATCTCCCACTTCAGCCCCTTGAGTCTAGACAACTCTTAAAACTCACCGTACAAGCTAAAGAACATTCCCTGATCTCCCAAGAGGAAGATAGTTTCTTACTCCTCAAAATTCCCTCAAACACTTCCTTTTCCTTAAAAATGCTGCATGTTATTAACAGGGTAGTTTTGGCTCCTCTTCTACAGTGTATGCCACCAGGGGGCAGGAACAGCTTCAAAAAAATCTGCGCTGAGCAATATACTGAAAAAGCAAAATTTGCTGACTTTGTTAAAGCTGAATTTCCAGGAAGAGATGGGGCAAAAGATCACAAAACTTTAACAGATGATTGATATTTTGTACATTCGAATTTTAAATAAACGTGTTGATGTCAAGCTTTGGCATTCTTTGTAGCAAGTGGTCAGAATGTTCTCTACCCTAAGGCTCAATGTGAATTTAGAATGTTAACAGAGATGCTGGGAAGGGGGCATTCCTCTTAGAAACCTGCATCTCTGGGGCGCCTGGGTGGCTTAGTCGGTTGGGCGTCCGACTTTCGCTTGGGTCACGGTCTCGCGATTCGTGGGTTCGAGCCCCGCGTCGGGCTCTGTGCTGACTGCCAGCTCAGAGCCTGGAGCCTATTTCGGAGTCTGTATCTCCCTCTCTCTCTGACCCTCCCCTGCTCACGCTGTCTCTCTCTCTCTCTCTCCTAGAAATAAAAAAGAAAGAAAGAAAGAAAGAAACCTGCATCTCTGTCCACAGACAACACTTAGTACAAAGACTTCAAGTCAAATCCGTAAAAGAGCGAAGTTAAAAAAAAATCTCTGGGGGAGAAAGAGGTTGCACTCCTGGGCATGGTGAATGATTCGAGATATATGTGAAAAACAAGGAAGAGAAATGGAGAAACGAAAGAAAGCCACATCGCAGAAATATAAACAAGTTCCCATAAAATGAAGGGATTGGATTAAATGCAATTGTTAAAGTTTGTTCCACTCCACAGCTGACTCGGGTCACTGAAGAAAGGATCCTTGGGGAAGGCTATGCGGCCGGGAAAGAATCCAGGGGAGTGGTCCCTCTGTGCAGACGCCTGCCCCCAGGCCGGGAGGGACCATCGCGTTCGCACTTCTCTCTAGCCCCACATCCCAGCTTTTCTGCCCTCCCTCTCCTCCGGGTCGTCCCCGCGCCCAGCCCCGAGTCCCGTCCCCGCGCCCCTCTGCCCCCCATCCCGGATGGGCTGCCGGTCTCCGGCCGCCCGGCCGCCCCGCGCGGGCCGCGCTCACCAGAGAAGCCCGGATCCGCCCGGGTCGCCTGTCGGGCGCCGCCGCTCGCCGTGGGGCCTCGGCCTCTCTCGCCTCCGCGGCCGCGCGGCCCCGCACCACGTGCCCGCGCGCCCCGCACGCCCCAGCCGCGGCGCACACCTGCGGTTCCGCCTCCCTCCTCGTTACAGACGGGCGTGCGGGAGGCGCGGGACCGCGAACTTCCGAGCCTGCACGTCCGGAGCCGCCGCGCGTATTTACGCGCACCCGGATTCCGCGCGGCGAACCTCTTCCTTCTCCTTTCGCTGCGCGGGTCCTTCCGCCCGCGGGTGCCTCCTGGGCGCCTGGGCGCCTTAACTTCTGTCCAGCGCCCGGCGGCAGCTACAGGTATTTCGTGGTTGTGGGCTTAGAAATTTGGGCTGCCTGCCAGTCGGGGAATCTGTGCTTTTCGGGCTGGTGCCGCTGCCCCAAGCCCGCACGCCCTCGTGTGCAAAGGCTGTGGACGGATATTAAAATTGGATTAGTTACTATAGCAGCAGCTTTCCTGCGTATCCTGGAGAACAACTGAAAGAGTTTTGAACGGGATAATTATTTTTAAACAAAATATCTCTACTTGCGAGAATGTCAAGAATTTTCTTTCTAGTGTCACGTGCTGTGCTGATACATCGGAAACATAGACAAACCCTCAGCTTTCTCTTGTTAACGTGCGTTATCGTCAATTTTCCATAAAAGGCCTATGCTTAATTCATTTAGGGAAAATAAATTTCCCTTAGGGCTTTCTAGTTTGCAGCGTGCTTTTAAATCCATTAGAGAAGTTCTTTCATTGCACTCAGCTCCAGAAATTAATTCATTAATCAATTCATAAAACCACCCTTGGTCGTGGGTACTATTTTTTAAAGTCATATTTTACAGTTGCGGAAGCCTCATCTCATTCTTTAAGTTTATCTATTTTGAGAGAGAGGGAGTGCAAGTGGAGGAAGGGCAGAGAGAGAGGGAGAGGGAATTCCACGCAGGCTCCACACTGCCGGTGCAGGGCCCAGTGTGGGGCTTGAACTCACAGTGAGATCATGACCTCAGCCAAAGGCCCAGGCTTAACCAGCTGAGCCATCCAGGTACTCTAGCACCACCCCATTCTAAAGATCAGAAAAACAAAGTTTTTTTTTAAATGAGTTTAAGTGATTTGCCAAAGGCCACAGTGCCCATGAGTAGCTGAGTTGCAATTTGGTTTCAAGTAGTCCGGGAGATGATACTTTTAACCACTACTCTGTTTTCCTGCAAAAGAGGAATGGAAAAGTCCTAGTTATGTTTGTCTTGGAATGTTAACAGGATATTATATCCTAATGGGACGTTAGTGATTTTTTTTTTCAAAGTCATACTTTAATACAAGCAAAATTAAGTATTTTAGTACCCAAAAGGTATACGATACTAGGCTTAATATTGTCAACCAATAAACCAATATGCTAAATGAATCAACTACTGTTTATATACATGTAGTAGGACAAAGCAGTGCTTTATAATAGTGTGTTAGGGTTTGCTAAGAAACACTAGGGATCCCCCCTAAGATCTCCCTGGGGATTTGATGTGCAGGAAGTATACTGGGCCAGGGACCCAGGGAGAAGGCAGGGAGAGCCTTGATCATCATACAGGGCTGACACCTGTGGTAGAAGCTATGGGAAGAAAAGGGTGGGGAAGGGTCTCACTAGAATGGTGGAGGGGAGCATCGTAGTCTCCATTATATGCCCTTCAACTCACAGCCTCTCCAATGAATTGTGGGGAAGACATTTACCTTTAAAAGTATGTATGCTGGTAAAAAGATATAAAACACTGAGAAGGGAAGACTCTGATCTGGGCAGAGGGGTGAGTGTGTGGGTATGATGAGGCGGGAGAGTGTTTCTGAAGTCTTCCTGGGGGAGGCTGACACTTGACTATCTTAGGCAGGGAGTAGGCCTCAGAAGAGGGGAGAGGCAGCCAAGGTTCACTGCTGGCCTGAAGTCCTCTAACACTTGTCTGATAAGTGGCAAGGGCTCTGTGGCCTTTCTTCTATTGTTGCATAGTATTATGTAATTATTATTACTTAAAATTTTTTTAACAATTACTTATTTTTGAGAGACAGAGTGAGACAGAGCGTGAGTGGAGGAAAGGCAGAGAGAGAAGGAGACACAGAATCTGAAGCAGGCTCCAGGCTCTGATCAAGCCTTCAGCACAGAGCTCAATGTGGGGCTTGAACCCACAAACCGTGAGATCATGACCTGAGCTGAAGTCGGACACTTACCCGACTGAGCCACCAAGGCGCCCCAATTATTATTCTTGCCCTCTCACTCCACTTCGAGGTGCTCAAGGCAGGTACCATGTCCAACTCTCTTTTGTTTTAAAAAAATATATTGGGGTTCCTCATCGTATTGTGTTCACTACAATTCAAGCTTGAAACTCAGTGATGTGGAGAAAAGGGCTTGGGGGGATACAGTACCCTGTAATTGATCACACTGGCCACACATTCCATCCTTGGTGCCACAGTGGAGCCTTATCACAGTTTTCTGAGTGGACTTGAGGAAAAGGTGGCTTCCCAGAAAGGTTCCTCTTACCTTCTTGTCTTGGTGCTGAAATGTTCTAGTACCAGTTCCACTGTGTGGGAGGTGTTCCCCTCACTAAGAAGGTATAGTTCTCTGATGGCAGCTGGGTGTCCTAGAATTTAACTCCATTCTGATACTATCTACAGACAGATAGCCTCAAATTTCACAGCTTAAGGGTTTAATCATAGAAATCTGCCCTCCCTTCAATTTTGGAGAAGGTTGGGGATGGAACTGAAAGTTTCAAACTTCTAATCACATGGTTGATTCTCTTGGCAACCAGCCCCCATCCTAAGATGCTTTCAAAAAGTCACCTCATTAACATAACAAAAGACATTCATTGCTCTCATCTCTTCAGAAATGTCAAGGGTTTTAGAAGATCTGTGCCAGAAATGGAAGACCAAATTTACAGTTTTTATTATGGGTGACAATATTACAGTTGTCCTTACCAGGAAAGAGGAAATGGATTGTAGGCAGCCAGAATACTGCTATATTGGGGAATGTTCATGAAGGAGGGAGAATGTAATTTGGATCTTGAAGGATTGCTCTCCATCGTGGGCCTGAAAAACTTCTGTCCACGGTTAGCAAGAAGAGTCCTTTGCATTCTATGTATAGACATGTAGTTATATGGTATGAGAATCACTCCTGGAAATTCTAGTTGTGTGGGTATGCTGCTAGGGCTGGTAGAAAAGCAGTTTATATTTGCATCAAAGTCCAGAGATCTTCAGAGAAGGGAGACTGGGAGTTGGACAGATTGCTAGTCCCCAGGACTAAGACCCTTCCCTTTTAGAGTTTAATTTCTGAGACTGAGTACCAACTGGTAGAAGGACATCTCTTAAGGGGAGAAAAGTCCTGTGCATAAGGTGGGTTTCAGAGAATCCCTCGGGGTCACAGGAAGGGAGAGTTTTGAGAGTAGTTATGCTCAATTGATTCCTGGCTCAGGCCTTTGGTGAATGCATATTAAGTTCCAGCCTGAAGGAAAAAGTGAACAGAAGATGTACTTCCATATTTGATGTTCTTAACCCGGGTTCTGTGCCTCCAGATTTTTATTTTTAATAACAATTATCTTTTAATAATACTATCTTTACTGAGATACTATTCAGTTCTATGCAATCCACCCATTTTTTAATGGTTTGTTTTTTTTTTTTAATTTCTAGGAGAGAGAGAGAGAGACAGTGTGAGCAGGGGAGGGTCAGAGAGAGAGGAAGTCACAGACTGAAACAGGCTCCAGGCTCTGAGCTGGCAGTCAGCACAGAGCCCAACACAGGGCTTGAACCCACGAACCGCGAGATCATGACCTAAGCGAAAGTCGGACGCTTAACCGACTAAGCCACCCAGGCGCCCCTACAATCCACCCATTTTAAGCATATGGATGTTCAACATTCTTTACTATTTCACAAAGTTGTGCAATTATTGCCACAGTCAATTTTAGAACATTTTCATGCCCCCTACCCCCCGCAATAACCCATCCGTGTTAGCAGTCATGCCCCGTTCCTTTCTTCCTCCTGGTCCCCAGCTCTAAGCAAACTTTAGTCTTTCTGTTTTTGTAGATTTGCCTGTTCTGGACATTTCATATAAATGGAATCATGCATGATGTAGTCCTTTGCACCTGGCTTCTTTTCCTTAGTGTAGTATTTTCAAGGTTCATCCATATTGCAGCAGGAATCTACTTCATCCTTTTCATACCCACATAATATTCCATTGATGGGTATACCACATTTTATTCATTCATTGGTTCATAATGAACATTTGAGTTCTTTCCATTTTTTTGCTATTATGAATAATGCTACTATTGTGATTGCAGATTTTAGACCCCTTGGAATATTGTCGGCATCTTTTTTCCAGTGGAGTTAGCTTATAGCATTCTGACCTCAATTTAGTTTTTCAGAAGCCCCAGGTCCTTACCAAAATCAGGGCTTTTACACTTGCCTGGGCTGCTCCTCTTCAGGCTGACTGCTACTCCTCCTTCAGTAATGGCTCAGACATAACCCTCTTGAGAAGCTGACTTGTGCAGACCATCCTCCTAGCACCCCATGCTTCCCATTCCTATCATGACTTGCTAGTGCGCTTGGTTCTTCCCATTAGTTGGTAAGCTTTTTGAGGACAGTGGTCTGTCTGTTCTATTCCTCGGGATATATCTAGTGCCTGCTACATGGTAGGCACTCAATAAGTAGTTGAAATAGTACTCAATAAAGAATGAGTGTTGGTAACTGACAGAGGTATCCTAGCTCTGTTGCCAGACCATAGCCTTTTGCACTGATGGGAGGAGGGTACTGCCTCATTGACTGGTGTCCATACAAAAATAAGGACCCCTGTGGCCAAGAGGGGTAGTGTCAACACAGAGAACAAGACATTGAGGACACAGGGACGAGATAAAGAGAACTGTAGTGTCTCTCTGAGAGCATGAAGGGAGGGATTCCTGATGAATATTAAATCTGGGGGATGTTTCCTTGTTGCTCACTTTGAGACCTCTTTCTGTATTGTATGTATGGAATGACATGCCAATGGGTTACCCACATTGATCTATCGTTCTCTAATAACTGGAAAACCCTTTGAAAATTTGGGCCTAGTTTGATACTAGCAAGGGGAAGGTGTGAGGGGGCCATAGTCTGAAAACAGAAAAGGAAGTTAATAATATTAATTTTGGTTGGCCAGGCTTCTTTGACAATATTCAGATACATACAGAGGCAGAACTTCCTTTTGAAGGATGTTCGGCCTGTGTTAGGTATTACCTGATGAGCATGAGGCTGTTGGGAAGTACACAAGTGAGTCTGGTCCACTTGTAACGGTATTCTGTAAGGTTCCTCGGGCATCTAAAGAGAATTAAACACATCCAAAAGCTTCCCAAAGCTCAGTAGCTGCTCATATTATGAGTTAGGTAAGAATTCACCACTAGGTGACAGTCTGTTAGCAGAAATTGCCTTCTCATTTAATGACTTCCCCCAACTGAAAGTTTCTGGGAATATCAGTAAAAATAAAAATATTAAGTAATCTTTGGATGATCCCATTTCCCTATTCTCCCTTTCCCAAAAATCTTTGGAGCTGATAGGCTCAATTGTAAACATTCTTCTTAAATCTCTCTCCTTAATATTAAAATAATGAAAAATGTTGTATAGAAACACAGAAATCAGACATAGAAAATTGAGTTTCCCCTCCTATACTACTTCTTTGGGTTTTGAAGATAAATATGGCTATAAAAAGAGTACACTCAGTAGTGTTGGCTTTTTTTTTTTAATGTTTAGTTTTGAGAGAGAGAGAGAGAGAGAGTAAGGAAGGGGCAGAGAGAGGGAGACACAGAATCCAAAGCAGGCTCCAGGCTCTGAGCTGTCAGCCCAGAGCCCAATGCAGGGCTTGAACCCACAAACTGTGAGATCATGACCTGAACTGAAGTTGAATACTTAACTCACTGAGCCACCCAGGCACCCTTGGCTTTTTTTTCAAGTTTATTTATTTTGAGAGAGAGAGAGAAGGAGAGAGAGAGAGAGATAGACAGACATTGTGACTGGGGGAGGGATAGAGAGAGGAAGACCAAGAATCCCAAGTAGTCAGCGCAAAGCCCAATGTGGGGCTTACCCTTGAACCCTACGATCATGACCTGAGCAGAAATCAAGAGTCAGATGCTCAACTGACTGAGCTCCCGTGTAGCTCCTTGACTTTTTGATAGAGAGAGGATATTTAAAAATCCGATTCAAGTTTAGTTTATAAGTGTTTTCTCACTCATGAATATAAATAACTCTATCCTTCCTTTTAGCATTTGAGGTGAAGATGGAGCTTTCAGGAGAAATATACTTTAGCTCATTTATGAAGAAGATTCATTTTATGTCCTCATTGAGCGAAGGGAAGACTCCCTGGAAAGCGTTTGGTGAGGTAAGCGCTACTTGAAATTTCCTTTGCTTCCACCCAAGACTGGGTGTTTTGGGTAACAGTTGAACTCGGCACTAATTGTGTGGACTCAGGGAAATTTAGACCTCTCCTGTCAGTGGGTGGCAGGGGGTGGGAGTTCAGATGGCCTCTGGAGGGATATTCAGGGAAATTTCGTTGGTCCTGCCCCTCTTCATTCCTCTCTCCAAGCCATCGGGCATTGTCCTCAGCTTCCAGAGTTATTTCCACTGCCCCCAATGACTAGGTTCTTCTGGGCCTACTGGAAAGTTCTCATACGTTATTCTAAAGTCTCACTCTTTTCCTATGCTCCATTTCGCAGGTTAGGTATCTTAGTTACGGCTAAATTATGTCAGCTCTGACAGAAATGTCTCCAATCTATATTTGGCTATAGATTTAAAGGTGGGCCAAGTAGGTTTAAAAAATAAGCAATGCATAGTACGGAACCATATTCAATTTTTCCATTTGTGTTAAAGGGAAAAAAAAGGTGCGTGTAGGGGTGTACCTACATGTGAAGGCATGTTCTCTGAAAGGATAACAATGATAGTCAAATATTTAACAACTGGGTCAGCTCTGCGAACGGAATGGCTGCTGGCTTGAGATATGGAAGCATGCTGGGGATCCTCTAATATCTAAGCTTTAACCCTGTAATGGCCGATTGAAATTCTTGGCGGGGGGGGGGGGGGTGGCACTCCAGGGACTTGAAGTAGCAGTTGTTTACCAATCTGTAGAGAATCTCTAAGCAGTTTAGCAACATGTGGTCATCCTGGTGTCTCCCAGCAGCCATCCAACTCTCCTCGTGGGAGCGGGGATTTGAGGGTGGGAGGGCCTTTGTTTTCAGCGTGCCCTTTAGCACAGTTTGGGATGCTTTGTTGTTGTTTGAGTTCTATTCAATAACGTACTTGGAGATTGAATTTAATTTTGTTTGGCTCAGGGGAGAAGTCTTATTTTTAGCATTTGGTTCTGGACATTTCTGTCTAGTCATGCGACTCCAGTCTGCCTACAGACTCAGGGCTGTTTCTTTCGTTCCATCTTGCAGGCAGCTCCTCCACCCAGAGCGTTGCTTACACCCCTCTGCTCACCTGGCTGAGCCCCTGTCACCAGAACCAACCCCCCAGTCCTCAACGCTGGCGTCTGAATCTCCTTCTGTTACTTATCCTGCACCTCTGTCTCTCCACCTTACCTGACCTCAGTTCCATTACTAACTAGGATAGACATTGCTCTGCTTAATCTCATGACCAGAAAATAAGTGTTTTATTTATTTGCTTGTTTGTTTATTTTCTGTGTATGGAGAACCTGTGTTTCCCTAAGTTTTGTCTAAGCATCAGCATGAATGGCAATGGTTATCATAACCATGGTAAGAACTCACATTGCATTGGTTTGGGCATCCACCTGCTTAATGCAGAACCACCCCGCCTCCATGTCTCCCCTGGTTTGCCTGGGAGGCAGCTTGGATCTTCCATTGGGCCCCCTTCCATCGTTTCCTCTTCTGCTTTGAGCTCCTTGTTGGTGTCCCCTGCTGTTAGCCACTAGGGGGCAGTGTCTGGTCTCAGGCACAGTCCCAGTCACTCTCAAAGCAAGGTTACTGTCTTCTGGTGCCCAAAAGTGTGCAGAGAAGCCTTTCTCTTCTGCTTTGCCACATTTTGTCACTCAGGTCCCAAAGTCAAGTCCCATGACTTGCTGAAGTGAGACTTCAGTGTCTCACTGAGCCTCCTCCTCTCTACCTGAGCCTCAGGTATGAGTCCATGGAGCCAAGGCAGGGAACTAAAGACAGAGACAAGGCATTTCTTCCTACCCACCCCACTTCCCCACCTCAAGGCTACCCTTCCTGTCCACCCGAGGCTGCCACAAAACTGTCTTCCAGCAGTAGCTTCCCTGAGTCTAATCAACTCCTAACCAGCTCAACTGTTCCCTTAGATTTATCAAAGTTGACCCTTTGTGTAGCCACACGTGTTCTCTTTACACTTATCTCACTGTGTGATAATTCTATGCTGGCATGTCTGCTTCCCCATCAGATTCCTGGTTCCTCAAGTAAGTATGAGCTCCTAACTGTGTGGTATGCATCTTTGGCCAGCACCCAGTCCCTGCCTGTCATGGGGCAGACCTTGATAAATACTTTTTTGAAGAATAATCAAACACAGTCATTTTGCCTAGATATATATACTCTCCTCTTTATCAAAGGGATGTCCAGGCAACAGGCACAGACAGAGGGGATCTATTCTTAAAGAGATATCCTCTACCCTACAAAATAGCCTTTCAAGGCTCTCTGGGCTCCTTGTGTCCTCACGGGAGAAGAAGCAGGGTCAGAGCAGCACTTCTGGGAGCTTACATTGGTCTTGTTTGGAGAGAATAACGTGTTGAACAACTGTTTGGTTACGTTTTACTGTGCACCTGTCAATTGAAAAAACAAGAACAAAAACATGACCGGGTACAGTATGGCAAAACATATTGATTGGAAAGGGAAAAGGCAGATGACACACAAGGACAGAACATTTTATTTGTATCATCCCAAATTCAGAGAAATGTGGTTAACTCAATGCTCCAGTCACCTAAGTGTTCACAGTGGAGGTAAAAGTGACAGACTGAGGAATGGATCTGATAATGCTGGACATTGGGTATTTCTTCTCTTATTATTTATTAGAAGGAAGTCTGATGTCATGTGGTAGACCACTGAGTGTAAACGACTCTCCAACAGAGAAAGATCAAGAAATTGTATAACTACCTGACTTTATTCTCTGAGAAACAAACCTTTTTTTTTCTTTTTTGAAACAAGCCTTTGAATAACAGCCCAGGCTGATACTCTTAAATGAGGTGTGAGACTAACAGAGGTACTAATTATGTTTATTATAATAACAATATTTAACACTTACTTCAAGGCTTGGCATTTGTAGAAATTGGAAAAAATAAGAATACTCCAGCAGGCTTATGGATACCCAGTGGCAATATCACAGATAATCACAGTCATTGGAATAATTGCAGAGTCGAGGAACCAGGATTTAGTTTTAGGGAGTAAGAGGTGTTAAACAATTTGTTCAAGGTCATACAGGTGGCAAGAAGTCTCTCTAATTCTAAAGCATGACCTCTTTCTCTGCATAGCAACATGCCTCCCATGTTGGGGAATGTTACAGTATAAAATCTTCAGATGAAAAACATGTGATTTTCATGGGATTTTAAAAACAGTGTTGTCTGGTCACACGTTTTGGTTTCCCTGTTATTTGTACATAGAAAAACTTAGAAACCAAATGACTTGTTAGGTGACACAGAGCAGGTCGTACTGAAGAGGAGTGGCCGGAATAACCACAGCACCCAAGTATTCTGTCACTCAGCGCCTTCCCTAATTCCTATTCTGTGTTCTCCATAGCTCTTCTCATCACAAAATCAATCTACCAGTCTCCCAACCCACCCCCAACCAATAAAGCAGCCGGTGTTTGTCAAAAGCCCACTTTGTTGTTCCCAGGGCTGTGTTTGGTGCTGTGGGGAGTGCCAAAGCAGCACCAGACAGGGCCCCTGCCACTTTGGTGCTCATAATCTAGGTGGAGAGACAAGGCAAAAATACATGACACAATTACAGAATCTGACAGAATGTAATAAAGTGCTAAATTGTGTGGTACAGACAATTAGAGAACAAGACAGTATATAATAAAGTGCTAATTGTGTGGTACAGACAATAAGTATAATAGGAGTTCAGTGAAGGGATGGATGAGTGTGGGCTGTAGTCTTCAGGGAAGGCTTCTCATCATGTCAGGGCTGCCGTGTTTATCTGGTGCATGATGGGAAATTGAATACGAAATAGAGGATGGATGAAGAGCAGAATAACTGTGCTATACTTTGGTATTTCTTCTCAGCCTAGATGAGGGCAGAAAGGGAAAGAATTCTTTGAGAGGTGGCATTATCCACTTAAAACAAAAGTCAAATAGAGATGCCTTTATTCTTTATTAATTGCGTTACAGAACATTTCCAAAGAAACTTAAAATCATATTTTAAATGGAATAATGTACTACAGTTTGTTAGGAGAGTTCAGTGTTTACAGAAATCATGATGAAAATTCTATTCATTAATAAAGGATATTTTTGCATGACAGCTAATCACTTACTAGTTTATATAAGACTGCTTAAAGCAGGTAAATAGATACTCATATATTACTGGTAGGATTGATAAACCTTTTGCAAGGTAATTTGGCAGGGGGTACCTCAAACCTTAAAAATGTGCGTGTTCTGGAGTCAGTCATTTTTACTTCGGACATTTATCCTAATGAAGTAATCACAGCTGACTGCAAGAATAACTCTTCTACAAGGATACTTATCACAGGGTTGAGAGAAACTGGGGACAGTCTAAATGCCACCAAAGAGAGGACTAATAAAATAAATTAACATATTTATAAAAATGGAATGAGTAGGCATTAAAATGCTACCATGCGAAACCATTTAATGTAGTGGGAAATGTTCACAGTATATAGATAAGTGAAAACAGAAAATTCAACAACTCCTAGAGTATGATTCCATTTTTGTTAAACATATGTTTTATGCAAAGAAGGATATCTGAGGGGCGAAGATATATGTTATTTCTACTTCTTTATGCTTTTGTGAAATTTCCAAATATTTTCAGTTTACTCTGAAAATCCTATCATTCTTGGGGTGCCTGAGTGGCTCAGTTGGTTACGCATCTGACTCTTGATTTTGGCACAGGTTATGATCTCACAGTTTGTGGCGGGCTCTGTGCTAACAGTGTGGGACCTGCTTGGGATTCTCTGTCTCCCTCCTTCTCTTGAGAAGAGGGGGCAAAAAAGAGAAGAGGGCAAAGAGCCCAGAGGAGAAGGGGGCAAAAAGCCCAGGGCACAGGTCAACTTCTTAGACTTATGGAATACTAAAAAAAAAAAGTATAGATGTACCAAAACAGAGTTTCAAAAGTTGTGCTGTTTTAAAAGTGCTTATCTTGAACAAATCAATACCTTTAACACAGAGAATACAAAAACAGGAAGTTAAATTTCATCATTTTGGGAATATGTTAGAAGCCTGGATTTGAGATCTTTGGTGAATATTTGGGTCTAGGCTAAATTAGGCCCTGCCTGGAAACCATGTGGGCGATGTGGAATTATTGAAAAAAATCGGAAAATATCTGGGAAGGATTTTGGAATTTTTGGTCCAGGGGATTTTCCATGTCTAAAATGAAAACAAAATACTCTTTTTCTATTCTGAGAACTTCATTTAGAACTATATTGAAAGGGGCTTTTCTCTGAAACATTTCAATACAAAAGCACTGTATTTTCTCATCTGATGACTTGGTGTCTTCCATTTTCTAGATTTTGACTAATTTAAGGTCTTAAAATATACATGTTTCAACCCCTTGTAGTTAATAATTTTCTATTTTTACCTCCCCTCTAGCTTCTCATCTCTTAGTTGGCCCAGTGAAAATAAAGTGCAGTAAGAATTTTACTGCCTTTCCTGGACACTCCCAAATATAGGAGAAATCCTTGGATACCCAGGTTCTTGAGAAGTCAAACCTTAGCTAACACTGGGACATGTTAACTTCTCTTTGAAGAATCCATCCTATGGGAAAACTTCCTTTTGCTGAAATGGGCAACATCCCTGGAGTACAAGTTGTGACAACTTGTTCTTGCACATTCCCAAATCTTCCAATTAATTTGGGTGAATTAACCCTTCAGTGCTCCAGGCTTTCCATTAGGTGGCATGGTACAGTGCTCAGGTCAAGTATTTGTGACAATGGAAGCCTGAGCTAACATCGACAAGCCTTTCTTCCTGTGATTGCTGCATAGAAAGTCTAGATAAAATGTGGCAGAAATTTCAAATATATATATAACCAGTCTTGAAAAAAGTAAGGAAAATAGTCTCATTCTCAGTATGAAAAAGGAACTCAGAGCCAGAGTGATAACTCTAGCTAAGGTTGCTGGAGCTACATATAGGTCCTAGAATCTGGAGGCTGGCGTATTGAGGCCCATGGAGGGACAGGATATATGGCCCAAGGCCAAGTTTAGGCAGAGCACTGTGACTAGGCTTGTTAGATTTAGCATTTAAAAGTACAGGATGCCAGGGGCACCTGGGTGGCTCAGTCGGTTAAGTGTCCGACTTCGGCTCAGGTCATGATCTCACGGTTCGTGGGTTCGAGCCCAGTGTCAGGCTCTGTGCTGACAGCTTAGAGCCTAGAGCCTGCTTCAGACTCTGTGTCTCCCTCTCTCTCTGCCCCCTCCTGCTTACGCTGTCTCTATCTCTCTCTCAAATATAAATAAAACATTTAAAAAAATTAAAAAAAAAAAAGTACAGGATGCCAGTTAAATTTGAATTACAGATAAACAATGACTGCTTTTAAAAATATAAAGTATATTCCAAAACTTGAATGAGACATCCTTATACTACAAAATGTTTATCTGACATTCAGGTTTAACCAGATATTCTGCATCTTATCTGACAATTCTGTGATAGAGTTCTCTGAATAAATCCTGGAGGCCAGGAGGGGTGCCCCAATGATGAAGGGATTGTGTAACCACCTGGCTGTAACTACCTTAGGGAAACATTCACAGCTATTGTGGGGAAGCAAGAAGGAAACTTTATTTGGTCTGGGGCTTAGTGGGAAAATGTAAGTGTTCCTCAGGCCTTACCATGTGTAGATATAAATTTCAAGTTTATGTAACCTATGGGTATAGAAATATTAATCTGAGAAATTATAAAAACTGGCCTAGGACTTTTGAACCCTCAGAATTTCACCAGAGACAAACAAACTGCTGTATTAGGCATATTTCTACAACTTATCACACAGATATTGATTGGGATAAATGATCCTGCTGAAGATGACATCTTGATTAAAAATTACAAACCAGGGCTCCTGAGTGGCTCAGTCAGTTCAGTCTTGACTCTTGATTTCGGCTCAGGTCATGACCTCACTGTTCATGAGATAAAGCTCCACATCTGGCCCTGTGCTAATAGAGCAGAGCCTGCTTGGGATTCTCTCTTTCCCTCTCTCTCTCTTTGCCCTTCCCTGTTCTCAAACCTAAATAAGGAAACTTAAAAAAATTACAAACCAAATGAGGAAATGAATCACCTTGAAGGGGAATCTTGACATAGAATAAACATGAAAGTTAATTACCCCAAAGCTGAGCTAACTTAAAAAATCTGAGAGAGGTTATGAAATAGGTATCTTTTAAATGTCAGAGACATAAAGGAAGGAGTAGAATGAAATAATTTATGAAAAAGGAGCAGGCTTATTTGAAAAAGAACTAAATAGAAGTTAAAAACATATTTGTCGACATTAGAAATTCAAAGGGATGAGTTAAATAGCACATTAGACATCTGAAGAGAACAAGTGAGGTATAAGAAGGATCTAAGACATGGAGAAATAATGAGGTAGAAAATATGAATATGAATAAGAGAAACGGAAGTTAGAAGGAGAAGGTTATGTGTGCACATCTGTGGGCATGCACACTCATGCACGCACAGATGCACACACAGATACACGCACAGTAAGGAAGGCATAAGGCAGAGAGTAGAGAGAACAGAGGTACAATTGTTAAGATATAATAGAAGTTGCTTTAAAAAAAGACCTAAAATGTAGAAGCCTGAAGAAGATAGGGATTTATTTTTCTCCCATTTAACAGATACCAAGGGCTGGTGAGTGGCTCTGTTGTTTTCATGTGGATTCTTTAGCTATGGTTCTTGGGTCTGCATCCTAAACAGGGGTGGTGGCGGCGGCAGGGTTGGGGTCACAGAGAAGGGAAAAGGGTCATGTCTGCCCATGTCTTTAAAAGCACTATCTAGAAAATGCACATGTCACTTCTCATATCACAAACCCATTAGGGAGGCAGGGAGAGGTTCTCTCTGTGTTCCCAGAAAAAAAAAAGTGATAGTTCTCTTTCCAAAGAAAATAGAGAGCAGTAGATACTAGAGAACCCCTAGCAGTTTATCCCGCAGAGGTGAGGCAATGCTAGAAGTCATGACTGGGAGTTTTCCAGAATTGATGAAAGATAAGAGTCCTAAGAATGAAAATCTGAACATGTCCCAAGCAAGATAACTAAGAACAAACCTCACAGCAGGCTGGTATTGTAGACTATTAAAGAAAAATAAGATATTAAAAACAACTAGAAAAAACACACAGGTTAATCACAAAAGAAGGACAAGTAAGTCAATAGTAATCTTTTTATCAGCCTCAACAGATACTAGGAAATAATGAAATAATATCTTCAAAGTGTTGGTGCAAAATAATGTTTAACCTAGAAATCTATATCCAACTGAACTGTCATTCAAGAATAAGGAAAAAATTGGGGCAGCTGGGTGACTCAGTCAGTTAAGCATCCAACTCTTGGTTGTGAGATCAAGCTCTGTGCTGGGCATGGAGCCTGCTTAAGATTGTCTCTCTCCCTTTCTCTCTGCTCCTTCCCTGCTCGCTCTCGCTCTCTCTCAAAAAAAATGAGGAAAAAATAAAGGCATTTTCTGATAAATAATTTAAAAATAGACTCCTGCTGAAAGAACTACCAAAGAATATATTTTGGTAAGATGGACACAATGCAGAAGGAAAGTGTGAGATGCAAGAAGCAATTGGTCCCCTCCTTCCTGTATAATATTCTTAAACTCATTTACACTTAAAAAATTATCTCAAAACTATAAAGCAAAAAAAAAAAAAAAAAGAAAAAGAAAAAGGCAGGATTACGAGGATGAGAGGTACCATGGGAAGCGCATCAGGTAAGAAGATTTGTGTTGTGGCCTCTTCTATGACACTTTATTTTTCAGTACTTCAGGTGAGACTGTGTATTTCTATAATTTATTCCAACTTAAAAAAACAGCAACAACTCAACTCTGATTCATTAGTTTTATGGCCTTGTCGTATAATCTTTCTGGTTTAGAGGTGGGCTTTGGATTATAATAGTCCTAGTTGAAATTCTTGCTCTCTCCATGACTGACTTTGTGATCGTAAGCAATTTAACCAATTAAAGCTCTGTTTCCATATCTGAGAAATAGGAAAAATAATTGTATTAGAGTTCTTGTATTAGAGTTCTCTAAACAATAGAAAATGACTCTTGTTGAATAAATTAAAAAGTATTTTGTTTAAAAATCTATTGGGTAGGGGCACCTGGGTGGCTCATGTGGTTAAGTGTTTGACTCTTGATTTCAGCTCAGGTCGTGATCTCACGGTTTGTGAGATTGAGCCCCACATTGGACCCTGTGTTAACAGTGCAGAGCCTGCTTGCGATTCCCTCCTTCCCTCTCTCAAAATAAATAAATAAACTTAAAAAAATACCAGATGGATAAGTCTGGGGTACAGTTCACCAAACCAAGCCACAGAACCTCCTGGTTCTCCACAGTTACTCCTACTACATCAGAAAGGTACTATTGCAATCCCTGGAAAACAGTCACCACAAAACAAAAACAAAAACAAAAACGAAAACAGCCCCAGACACCTCTACCTCCCCCTTGCCAGCGAAGATGCAAAGATGGAAGGTCCATGTAGTACCTCTTTCCTTTTGTTACTTAATTCTGAATCAGTTATCTTGTGATGGTGCCCCTAACTGGCAGTAACTAATTCACGTGCCTGAATCCTAGGATTCCAGAGTGTATTCTGACTCCTGTGTTGGAATGGTAATGACTCGTGATTTGAATATCTCCCTGAATTTAGGAAGGAGATTCAAAAGAGATGATAAGCTGCCATGAATAAGATAGATGCCAATAAAAATTAAAATAATGATGGTAATAATAATATCTGTCCAGAATTTGAACTCCCTTCTGCGTGGGGAATCTGCCATTTTGAGAGTCTTGCAAGGTGGAGGATCTTCATCCTACAACAGAAACCAAAACGGGACGAGATATTTGTTCTCTTAAAGATTTGACATGAGACTTAGTGTATGGACATGAGACAAGCTCTTGTCTGAGCTGTCTGACAGTGAGATGGACCGAAAGAAGCAGGGGCAGTTTGGTAGTCATTCTTGTGGCCGCAGCATTGATGGCTATGATATCCAGCTTCCAATGTTCAGTAGCAATAATCACAATAGGGTGCAGAGTCCACAGCTCTTATCCTGATGAACATCTTTTTCCTTCTCTCAAAATGGGTGCACCTTACTGTAGAGGGTGTGTGTAAGTGTTAATTGGGAATTGCATCTAAAACAGTCCTCTGAGAACCATCCAGCACTTGCTATGTACTTCCCCTATCACAATTGCCAGCCTTGGGAACATAGCACGATGTTTAGAGTTCCAGACAAAAAGGACCAAACCATTTAAATTTTGAGAGAATAGATAAAATGTGTAAGAGGAAACAAAGACTATTCATTCATTTAACCATTATTATTCATTGACCATTACAAGACTGTAAATGCAACACTATATTCGCTCACTGGGATAAATGACAGATCACCTACTTTGACAAGTCAGTTATTCCATCATTATTTTACCCTCAGTGTGCAGTTGAGATGTTTGGATTCCAGCATGTCTTTTGAGTATATTCATCTGTGGCTCCAGATGAGGCTGATTCAAGATTCTCTGGCATATTACCATTATTGTCAGAAAAAAATCGACACCTTTGCCAGAACCTTGTGTGGAGGAATGTACATACAGGTAATTTACCAGGAGTTTTCAGTTTGTTTTGTGTTTCTGTCTGTATAGATGTATCTCTGTAATGTTTCCCATCCAATATTTGTGTATGTGGTTTCAGTTGTTTTTGTGGCATTTGGAGTGGAGAGGGATGGCTGGGGGACTCTTGAGTCCATTCGGGCTCAGTCAGTAGTGTGCTGGAAAGCCAACTTTGGGAGAGAAAAAAAACCCAGCCACCCTAATTTATAGCATTTGTCAGTTGCCACGGTGAAATACTCCCACCATGGCTAATTTCAAGCTACACATGCAGTGTAACAAAACATGGAATTGGGAGGACATGTGCAAAATCAGTCCTCGCTAGCTGCTGACAGTCAGCTCCCAGAGCACACCACTGCTTGCACGGTAATGTTTGCTGGAAAGATAGGCTGTAAATCACGCCGCATGGTTTCATATATGTTAAAGCTACACTGGCCAAAAACCCAAAAATGAAGCAAAGGCAGATTCCTAATAAAAAGTTTTATCCCAAGGAAACCTTGGAATGGATTGTCCTTTGAAACTTCTTTAAAACTTGCTAATTTAGAGGTGCCTGGGTGAGCGTCCAACTTCAGCCCGGGTCATGATCTCACAGTTCGTGGGTTCAAACTCCACATAGGGTGCTGTGCTGACAGCTTAGAGCCTGGAGCCTGCTTGGGATTCTGTGTTTCCCTCTCTTTCTACCCCTCCCTTACTTGCACTATCTTTCAAAAATAAATAAATGCTTATTTTTTAAAATTTTTTTTGGGAATGAGAGAGCATGAGTAGGGGAGGAACAGAGAGAGAAAGAGGGAGGAAGGGAGGGAGGGGGAGGGGGAGAGAGAGAGAGAGAGAGAGGGAGAATGCCAAGCAGGTTCCTTTCTGTCAGTGTGGAGCCTGATGCAGGGCTTGAACTTATGAACTGTGAGATCGTGACCTGAGCAGAAACGGAGTTTGACACTTAACCGACGGAGCCACTCAGGCACCCCAAAAATAAATAAACGTTAAAAAAAAAAACCCGGCTAATTTAAATGAAAAGGAGGCAGAGACATCTTTTTCCACCCTGGAGTGAAGAAGGAGAGGCCTCTGTTCTGGGTGGAGCCCCTTCTGTGAGTTCCAGTGTGAAGGGGCTTTTTCCAACCATATTGAATCATGCCTTGTGTTTATCTGGCACTTTACGGTTTTCGTCATTTGATTCTCTGTTTTGAAGAGGAGAAAGCTTACCAAATGAAAGGATTAAGAATTGATTGTTTTGATTCCAAATCTGGTGCTTTCCCTGCCTTCCCAAGGCCACCAGAACTTTCCTTGGTTCCCTTCTCTCTCGGTCCAGCTCAGACAGGATGTTTTCTTTCCTCTGCCAGGAAGCAGCTTATTTCATCAAGCCCTTCTTCCCACTTTCATAAGAGGAAGTTCCCTTGGCCTTCAGTGGACTTGCTATTTTCAGTGTCTCCCTGGATCACATTCCTGCCAAAGGCTTTCTCGGCTTGCAGATAGACTGTGACTAAGCACTCACACATCACCCCTCAGAAGGGTGACCTGTCCCGTGTCCTGGGCAGCACTGGAGGAACAGAGCCTGAGAGCTGCTGGAGGAAATGCTATGGCTCATCTCAAAGAGAAAAACATGTGCTGAGCAGAGTCATTCTCCCGTCTCAGTGATAACAGTGAGCCACTCTGTTAACGGTGCTAATGATGAATTTTTATGATGCCAGTGATAGTGCACAAACTCTGAGGTAGCTCTGAATCTTGCCTCTTTGGCTTTAGAGCATGCATAGCAACAGCGATCACACAACTGTTTTATGCAAGGAAGGGAACACACTGACTGCTTGGGGAACTCTAAAGCTTACATAACATTTAGTTAATGCACTTATATGTTCACCTTATATTTATTGTACATCTATTGTATTCATGGCTCTGTGGTAAGTCCTGGAGACTCCCCAGGTAAAGTGTTGGGGTTTGCATTCCTCATTTGCACATGGTGGCAAGGCAGACATGCACACCAGTGGTTGTAATTGAGTGTGATGCCTACTAAGTAGAGAGAGCAGAAGCACGGGGGGAAGAAGTGTGTAACTCTGCTCAGGGGAATGAAAGAACCTTCCCAAGGGTTTGGAGCTGGAGCTAGGATATGAAGGACAAGAATGACACCAATTATCAAGTGCTTACTCTGTTCCATGAACTGTCCCGTTCTAAGCATCTTCCATATATTAACCTATTTAATTTCCCCCAAGCCCTATTAAGTTTAGTTCAGTTATCATCCCCGTAGTAGCCTGACTCACAGAGAAGTTAAATAAATTGCCCAATGTTACGTAGCTGGGGAAACATAGAGATCGATTCGAACCTGTGCCACTAACCTCTGCACTATTCTGTTGGGATTTGCTGGCATTAGGGGGGTGTTTGGGATAACCTGATGGTGGGTATGGAGGACGTTCCAGGCTGAGGAAACAGCATGGCAAAGGCCCAAAGATGTGAGAAAATATGACTGTGATTCTTGCTTTGAGTTTTGGTGGGAAAGCAACATAGAGCTATTGGATATACATGCATCATTTTCATTTCATTGCAGAAGTTTTCCTAGAGAATATTTGGAAAGGAATTTATCAACACCATTTCTTAAAATGTGAGTGTTTTTAAATGGCTTCTGTCCAACTGTTCACTCTGCTGAATTGTTGGCTGAGGGCTGTTTTAAATACATCCCCAGAAGGATACACACTTCCTGATTTCCCATTACTCCTGAAACTGATTTATTCTAATGCTACTCGAGGCCAGAATTGCAAATGGATTCCCACAGAAGGTAGTTAGCATTTCTGGAAGACGATTCTTTGGCAGGGGCACCTGGGTGGCTCGGTTGGTTAGACATCTGACTTCAGCTCAGGTTGAGCCCTGTGCTGACAGCTCAGAGCATGGAGCCTGCTTTGGAGTCTGTGTCTCCCTCTCTTTCTGCCCCTACCGCATTCACACCCTGTCTCCCTTGCTCTCTCAAAAATAAATAAACATTTAAAAAAACTTAAAAAAAAAAAAAGATTCTTTGGTGTAACCACAAAAGTATATTCTTGATCTTGGCCCAAGTTCTTGCCAGTGTCAGCCACTGATCACCAGGTGAGACAGTGGGCTCCATGCAGTTACTTTACCACCTCCTCAGGATATGTGATGTGTGCCCGAAGGTAGGTACTTTAGTCGCAAAAACAAAATGTGGCCATATTTGGCCCAGAACAGCACCTAAGTGGAAGATAACCTTGCCAGTTCCATTTTTTTGGTAATTTTCTGCTCTCAGTACCCTCAGATAGGTCCTTCATTTATTCATTCGGCATTTTTACATGCCTACTCTAATAAAAGCTGATAATAACAACATTAACAGAGCTTACCATGTGGCAGGCACTGTGCTAAGCACCTTAAAATGATCACATTTAGGGGCACCTGGGTGGCACAGTCAGTTAAGCATCTGACTCTTGCTCTCAGTTCAGGTTATGATCTCATGGTTCATGCATTCAAGCCCTGCATCAGGCTCTACGCTGTTGGTGCAGAGCCTTCTTGAGATTCTGCCTCTCCTTCTCCCTCTGCCCCTCCCCTGTTTGTGCTCTCTCTCAAAATAAATAAATAAGTAAATAAAAATCACATTTAGCTTAACAATAACTCCGTGAAGTAAGAATATCAATATTCCCAGATGAGAAAAGGAAAGGTTAGGAAACTTGCTCCATATGACATAGCTTATTGAGCTGGAAGAGCTTTTCATCAGAGAGAGTCTGAGTCCACAACCTGCTGTGCTATGCCATCCCCTTATGTCCAAGGTTCTAGCACAGGCACGGTTAGGGATGCAAACAAGAAACTGTAATCAAGTCAGACTGAGACAGGCATAGAACTCTTGGTATCAGCCTTCGGCTCCCCAAAATGTATGCCCCCTTATAGGCATGCATAAGCTACATTCTCTGGGAGAACACCAGCACTGTGAATAATTCCACTCCTTTCCCCTTTCCCCCCACCCTCCTGCCTCAGGAAAGCATTTTAGAATGCACATGGGTAAGAGAGACATTATTATAGCAATGGCATTGGATCAGAACTAATTTATGAAGGTGATAAATCCTTTGCATATTTTCATATAAGAAGAGAGTGGGTATAAATTTCATGGCACAAATAAAAGTATCCAAGAACTATGATATTTCCTTGGTTTCTGTAAATCACCTTAATTTTGGCTCTGGACACCCAGCCTTTTGGGCTGGCAGGAAATTTAGCCTCTGTCATTCTGCACTAATCCCTCTTACTTCCCATGAGCTTGTGTCAAGATTCTAGTGTTTTATGCAGAGCCAACATTGTATAGAAAGAACAATTATCTATACTGGTTCCATGGAGATGGCTGTCATCTTTGGTCCCCAGGATACCTTTGGCCCTTGAGGTCCTGAAACCCACGAGGAATCTGGGAGCCTTGGGTGACAACACAGGCTCCCAGCTTCCCCAGGGGGCACAGGGCCTTTTCCTCTAAGATCTCCTCGACCAGTCCCTCTTCTCCCTAACCCAGGCCAGTTCTTTTTCTCAGAGGGAAATCCCTCCCCACTTTCCCTCTGACACCCTTTTTCTCTCATCAAACTCTTTCTCCTCTGTGGGTTTTGCTCTTGGGAGGGAAAAAAAAAGCAAGCCAGGAGGTGAAGTATGTTTTCTATTTGTAACCTCCTGCGAGGCATGTGCACTAGAATCTGCTTGAATTAGAAGGGGAAAATAGTACTAAAAGTAATAGTATCTGGTCATTAGAGTAGAATTTACCTGGAAACAGCTACCCTTCATTTCTTCTTTTTATTTTCCTCCTTTCTTTCCTTTTCTATGTCATTTATAAAATGAAAATAACTTTGTTTTTAATTATAAAAGGTGCTGTTGAGCAAATTAACACTAAAGATATAGCATGGTATATATTTTCCAGTTTTTAAAAAATATACGGACAACATTTAACAATTTGAGTTCTTGCTGTGCCTCATAAGCTTGAGTGAGGAGGTTAGATTTTATTTGAAGGTTCAACCCATTGGAGAGTCTTTGTAGGGCAGTCACTGAATCTTTTTTACATGTTTTAAAGATCGTACCAGCTGTCCCATGGAAAGTGGATTTGTAGGACAAGACAGTATTGTAGAGATCCAGATAAAAGATGATAGTGTCTAGGATAGGTTGGGAGTCGAGGTGGAGAGAGAGGTATGTAGGGATTCTGGGTCTGTTTGGGAAGGTAAGTGGACAGGCCCAGCTGGGGACTGGATATGGGAGATAGAGGGCAGTGAAGAATTGAAGATGATGTCTAGGTTTGGGGCTTGAGTGTGTGTGTGTGTGTGTGTGTGTGTGTGTGTGAGACGCTATCTAAAGATAGGAAAGACTAGGGGAGGGTGATAGCCTTCATTTCTTAAAACCCTCCTCTAGAAGAGTACTTGCTAACTCCCTGGACCTTCCAGAGCCTTGAGCGATGAATTTTGGGTGTGAATCTTGACCAGGGAAGGCACAAGATAATCGAATGGGCTGCAGGAAGAACATTTAAAATTGCTGTTTAAACTTGTTTTTTCTTCTCATCCTTTTGAGTGTGTATTTCCAAATATGCTTTATAATATGCATATTAACACCATGTGTTTTATGTAAATATATTTGTATACCACTTATGAAAAAATAAGAATAATTAAATAAAACAAAGAATAAACTAAGAGTCGTGGCAGATAGCTAATTGTTTGCCGAAATCTGTCGTTGGTTGCAGATTATGCAGTTGTAGCTGTGAGTAGTGGTAGTTGCTGCCCAGCCAGATGCAACTTTCTCAGACCCTCTATAAGTAGCTATTACCAGTTCTCCCCAATGGGAGGTGAGGAGAAGTGATACCTGTCAGTTCTGGACCAAAGCTTTTGAGAAGCAGGCAAGCCTCCTTTGTACTCTTACCGCCTATGCTGGCTTATATGGAGAAAATGCCCTGGTCCTGGTTCCTTCCTGAGATGGAAGGAACTTGTGTCCCTGAAACATTACCGGGAAAGGAACCACTCATTTTACCAAGAACATGCACCTTAGGTTGCTCCAGGACCAAGAAATAAACTTTTGTACTGAAGCCATTACACACGTTCTTGGTCTCTTTGTTATTTCTGCTTAGCATACAGGGAGCATGCTTTACATTTTTTATTGAGGTGCATGTGCAAAATATTTGGAGGCCATTGGTCAGAGCACTTTCCAGATGCAAATGTCAAGGTTGTCTTATCCTGTCGGATGGAGGGAACAGCAGCTTACCATTTCTAAGCCATCCCCTCACATAATCAAAAGTTGTAATGATCACGGAATAATGTTTAAATCAGCTGAGTTTTATTTTTGCAGAAAGTGAAATTTTGGAGAAGACTCAAATCCAGATTGCCATTAATTATATGAAAAGCAACTGACCTTATTGGTCATCCAAGGGTCGTCTTAGAAAATGTGGCAATACTCAGTTATTGGAAGAAATCAGTGAAATTCAGCAAGATGGAGCATTTGTTTGGCACCGATTCTGCTAACATTTGCAAATACTTTCATGTCCTCAGATTTTAACTTTAATTGTCTTCTTTCAAAGTCTATGGACTTTTAAAATCCGGCTGTTTTCCAGTTACCTTTGCAACTGCAGAAACAGTTCTATGCCTTCCCTCCACCCTCCTCCCTGGGGTTTAGATGGTGAGACTCAGAACGCCTTCCTCTGAGCATTTAGAGAAGGAATGGAATGATGCATCAAGGCAATATTCCTGGAAGCCGAGATCAACAGACCATGATTAAAGTCAGCTTGCAGTTATATTGGCTGCGAATGTCACACCAGCTGCTTGTACACCCCACAAAATGATGGATGTCTTACTGCTATCCCTACTGCTCTCCAGAATTTATCAGCAACAAAGAAAAATGGGGACGGTTACAACTCCCAGAGATTCAAAAATTCTTTTTGCAACAGTGAGCAGTGAAAGCTTGGGTGACAGTTATGAATGAATCACTGGCCATTTGTGTGATGGTGGGAGGAGTCTCTGAACCTTGGCACTGTAATCAAGAGCCGCAGGAACTACCTGGCCAGAAGGGGGAAGCGAGGCAGTAAGAGGGCTCTCATGGCAGATCCAGTCTCATTCTAACCTGAGAATTTAAGCCAGTTGCTGTTGCAGAAAACTCACTGTTAATACTAGGCCAACAGAATTTTTACTCACTGTGGAGGAATAAGTGGTTCTAGGGAATGGAAATCTTGCATGGATTCAGGGGTGAGATGCAGAGGTTCTGACGTTGTAGAACTGGGGGAGGGGCATGTGGGAGGGAATCCAGGAGCTCCTGGCTCAGGAGACAGAAGGGTGGATTTGATTCAGTCGTCTTGGGCCTAGGATACTAATTTCCTTCCTTTCCTTTTTCCTCTCCCTCCTCCTAGTAAGAGAGCTAAGAATACAAATGCTGGAACCTACTGTTTTATTTTCACTCCTAGAAACTGATTAATGAGGGAGGGCTGCTGGGTTTAATCAATGGTTGTCTATTTCAGCTTAGAAAACACTGTTTTGGGGAGTGGAAAAAATATTGGCAATCATTCACCTTGTGGAGAGCTGCATTATTTTGCCAGTGGTTAAAGGACTAGACTTTGGCATTACAGAAGCCTGGGCTAGGTTACATGTGCCACCACCTGAGTTAGGATGTTTAATAGGTGTGTGACCTTGAGTGACTATTTCACCTGAGCCTTGGTCCCCTCACCCAGGAAATGGTGATAATAATGTACTTGCCTCTTAAGTTTGCTGTGAAAATTGAGTAAGAGCCTTTTATGTTAGTTAAATGTTAACTCTTTCCATTATCCGCCTATCTTTTATGCTTTTATCTTTTCAGAGGTAAGAGAGAGACTGTATTTGCTTATGCATACTTTGGTTTTGAGCCCCTGCTCCTGATGAAATTTCCTGCTGAGTGTTTTCTGTCCCTACTCATCATCATTGATTCTGGAGAGAACCTGTATTCATTTCTGTCTGGAGCACTCCATTCTTTTTATTAATTTTTTAAAGATTTATTTTATTTTTAGAGAGAGAGAGAGAGCACAAATGGGGGAGAAGGGGAGAGGGAGAGAGAGAGAGAGAGACAGAGAGAGAGAGAGAGAGAGAGAATCTCAAGCAGGTTCTGTGCTGAGTGTAGAGTCCGAAGCAGGGCTCAATCCCTGAGATCATGACCTGAGCTGAAATCAAGAGAAGACACTCAAACAACTGAGCCACCTAGGCGCCCCTCCATTCCTTCTCTTGCCTTAGGAAGTAAAACACGAACTGATAACAAAGGGAAGTTTGCTTTAATTTCCTGAAGAAAAGCTGTAGATAATAATTTGAATACTTATTATATTCTGAGCCTGGTTAATGCTAGGCACCCTTACATAGCTTGTGCGGAGGTACCATCTCTGTTTTAGGAGCATGTAATCTAAGAGAGAAAGAGTCTAGAGGTTGTGTATGGACCAGATGCACTAAATCCTAGCTACTGTACTTGATTTTATGAGAACTTCATTCAAGCATCTGACCACTGTAACCTCTCGTATCTGGGAGACAGAGAAACATCAGTTAGGGTTCAGTTTGGGCAGTAGAAACTACCCTAGGTATTTTAAATGGAAAGGGGATTAATATAGGAGATGGGGTACTTCCAAAATTATTGGAAGAGGTAGGAGGAGTGTGCTCTAGGCTGAACCTCCACAAAGACTCCTAGGACATTGCAGAACTAACCCACAAGCATTAAGAAAGACAGCATTAAGCAGCTACTGTTGCTGCTTCTGCAAATTATCTAGATGATGGAATGATATGGAATCTGGTGATCTTTGTTGCCCAGACACCTTTCAACATCCACAAAGGCGGGGACTAGGTGCTGACAACACTAACATCTTCTCTGTCCACAGAAAACAGGAAAGGCAGCAGGAAGATGGCTACAGCCCCTTAACTAGAAAGCGTAGGGTGTTATGCTGAGCGAAATAAGTCAGGCAGAGAAGGACAAATATCATATGTTTGCACGTATAGGAGGATTAGAGGAACTTGACGGAGGAACAAGGGGGAAAAGAAGGGCAGAAATGGTGGGGGAAAGGGAGAGAGAGAAGGGCACTTAATGCGGATGAGCACTGGGTGTTATGTGGAAACTAATTTGATAATAAACTATTTGTAAAAAAAAAAAAAGTGTAGGGTTTTTGTTTGTTTGTTTGTTTGTTTGTTTTTGCTTCCAGCCTCTGTCACACTGGAAAGCCCTTGGAAACAGGTAAGAGCAGATTCTGAGCTACAATTAATCAAATCCTGCATGCTGCCCTACTTGAGTCCTATTATGGCATGTCGAACTGTCTCCAGTTCAACAGTGTGCACTCAGCAAAACCAAACCAGTTCATTGAGGGAGAAAGAGAGATTTAAACATGGTGAGCAATTGTGTTGAATGCTCTACTCAGTGGGGGAACCTCAGATCTGGCATGAGTGTGTGATAGGAGACAGTCTCTGGTATACCAGAGACTCCCTGGTATACCTCGCACAGTCAGAGAACCTTGCTGTGCTATCTGTATACTCTGAATAAGTGAGCAGAGTGATTGAAGAATTGTGTCGTTGTGACAGTCTGGCCCCAGACACAAGACCAAACTATTTGTGTTTACAAGACAAAATGGTAAAGATGAAGAGTGTTGTACAAGGATAATATTTTTTTATTCCTTTTTTTTTTTTTTTTACAAATAGTTTATTGTCAAGTTGGTTTCCATATAACACCCAGTGCTCATCCCCACAAGTGCCCCCCTCTGTGCCCATCTCCCCCCTCCCCCCAACATCCATCAGTCCTCAGTTTTTTCTCATCATTCAAGAGTCTCTCATGGTTTGCCTCTCTCCCTTTCCCCCACCATTTCCCTCCTTCTTCTCCCCCACGGTCCTCCATTAAGTTCTTCCTAATCCTCGTAAACATGCAAACATATGATATTTGTCCTTCTCTGCCTGACTTATTTTGCTCAGCATAACACCCTCAAGGTCCATCCATGTTGCTACACATGGCCAGATTTCATTCTTTCTCATTGCCATGTAGTATTCCATCATATAGATAAACCACATCTTTTTGGTCCATTCGTCCATTGATGGACACTTAGTAGGCTCTTTCCATGTTTTGGCTATTGTTGAGAGTGCTGCTATGAACTGTACAACGATAATATTTTAAAAACTGTCTATGAGTTTTTGCCTTCCTAGTTGAAATTTTAGACCCCTCTTCTCCCTCTCACCCCCAGAAGATATGGTTTCATTGTACTTTACTTAGAATTCAATGAGAATAAAATCAAATGGGAAGTCATATGAAAGTATGTTGTAAAGTCATGTATGTCAGGTGTTATTTTCATAACTTATGTCGTAACATATTGTAGCCTAACATAGCATTATTATCATCGTGCCGTACATGGAATGGGTGCATTTACCCTTTTGCCAAATTTGTTCTATTTTTGTCTCGCTCTTTCTCTCCTTTTCTCTCTTTCCGTCTGTTTTTCCCTTTCTCTCTCCATATATAAATATAAAATTTAATAGGGATAAACTTAATAAGGATAATTGTAAGTTATGTAATTCATTTACAACACATATAATGGGCACTGTGTTCTTACTGGTGTATGACAAGGAGAATATAAAAAAATTACCAGTTTCTGTGCTAGCCTTCATTTAATAAAGGACAATAAGAAATCGTAGATTTTTCATAGAAGAGAATCTCAAGTAGGGAATTAGGAATTATGCTAAACATATGTTACATATAATAATATGTATATATATAAGTTTTTCTGAGCTATTTGACAAGTTTCTGAAATCATGCCCCTTTGTCCACAAATACTTCAGTATATATTTTCTAAGAAGAATGTTCACTCAGGACATTTAACGATGATATACTATTATGTAACTACAGATCTTAAATTCTGCTAATTGTTCCTATAATGTTTTTTTTTTTTACAAATAGTTTATTGTCAAATTAGTTTCCACATAACACTCAGTGCTCATCCCCAAAGTGGCCTCCCTCCTCCATGCCCATCCCCCCTCCCCCCCACATCCATCAGTCCTCAGTTTTTGTCAGCATTCAAGAGTCTCTCATAATGTTTTTTTTTTTTTATAGCAATGCTTTTTTTTTCTGGTCCAGAATCCATTCAGAATCATACATCTGGAATGATTTTGTGGCCTTTCTTTGATTTTCATGACTAGGCCAGTTATTTTTAAGAATGTCCCTCAAATTGGGTTTGTCTGATGTTCCCTCATTATTAAAGTCAGATTATGCAATTTTGGCAAGAATATTAAATAAGTGGTTAATGTTTCTTGAACTAAATTGAAAACACAATCTAACATAGATTCACTAAGTGATAGTTTGAAGATCACTGGTCAGGGAGTCAGCCTAGTTGGCATGTGGAAGCCAAGTTCTGCCATTTACCCATGGGATATTGAGTTAGTAAAACGATGGTGATGATAGTAATAATAATGACTTTATTTGGTAACATGCAAAGTACTTTTACATATATTATCTCACTTTATCCTTTAACTCTCTCAAGATGTAAAAATTATTCTTACTTTAGGAATGAGGAAACAGGCTTGAGATCAAGTTCCTTGCTCAAGGTCACGCAAGTGGAGAGAGGCAGAGCAAGGGGTCAAACCCAGGTCTCAAAACTAGTCTGAAGCTGTGCTTCTAAACCTACATTCTGGAGTGGAAGTCACATTGCCTTATTTGGAATTCAGCCCTAAAAAGATAGGAGTAAGTAAAACAAAATGCATAAGATAGTACTTCCCAGCCTTGTGGATTTCACAGAGCAATAAAAATAATCTTACAGGGCTTATAAAACTTTATACTGCCGAGTAAGAATATTAAAATACAAAACAAATCTAATATCAGTACTATTTGATAAGATGACATTTCCATATAAAAATATTAAAAAGCTATAATCTCAGAATAAAACATGGTCTTTGAAATAAGATATATTGGTTTGTAGCATACTCAGCACCTTGTCATTAATTTTCCCAGTTCACTGGGGTCTTGTAAAAGCTTTGCCCAGAACAGCCTCCTCCTGGGGCCTGGCATTTGGGGAGACCTGTATGATGATGTATTCTTCCTCTGTTGTCCAGTGGCTTTATTCTACTTGACAAAATTATGTGAGCAGACAAGGGAATAGTACACAATGAGATAGAACAGGATTGGAGGAAGGTGAGGAGAATTACAATACTGTAGAGTGTTTCGTTTATCAGCTCTTAGGATTTATGGGTTACTTTTGATTCTTCTTATTACTAACTCCATGGATCCTTGTTCTCTACCTTTTGCCTTTATTTACTGTATTTACTGCTATTGTCCTTAAAAAAAAAACCTTCCCAGTTCTTATTTTGCTCCTCTGTTCCTTAGCCTTCACTTTTAAGGGCTATGGAAGAGTTGACAGGAGATTACATGCAAATTGCCATTTGGTTAGTGTAGGGTTGGAATGCCACCTGTTTTGTGTCTCAGGGCTCAGGATAGAAGGTTCCCAGAGACAGGTTCTGTGAGTTAAGTTAGGCACTCAGCCTGGCACAGAGTGTATTTATTTTCTTTTTGTGTCTTTTATTAATGCATTAAATAGCCAGATCTTGAGGTGGGTCTAATAACTTCCATAATGTCAAAATAGGGTGATTGTAAATAGTATTTTACAACATTATATCAACAGTAATATGACATTAAAACAGCCATGACATACAGAAATTTGTTGAACGTCTATACACTAATAATAAAGTAGCAGAAAGAGAAATTAAGAAAACATTTTCATTTACAGTTACACCACAAATAATGAGATACCTAGGAATAACTTTACCCAGGAGGTGAAAGACCTTTACTCTGAAAACTATAAAACTTTGATGAGAGAAATTGAAGACAACACAAACAAATTGAAAGATGTACTATGCTCATGGATTGGAAGAATTAATACTGTTAAATGTGGATTGCTTAATTAGTCTTCCCAACAATCTTATTTATTTTCCCATTTCACAGTTAAAAAAAATTGACACACAGAGAAGATGAGTGACGTGCTCAAGGTTTATCCAGTGGGCACAAAATCAAACCAGGCAGTGTAATTCCAGGATTGATGCCCTTTACCTCTATGCTAGTTTGCTCATCCTTACATGCTTCTTTTGAGGAGAAGTTGCTGCTGCCTTATTCCCAGACCGGATTGCCAAGACAGGAGCAATTTTTTTTTAAAATATACCATTTAACTCTACCCTCTTGCTAAGGCTGACTGAAAGAGAGGTGGATCCCTGATCCATGCTAGGCCATTCACAGGTATACTGCAATTTATCATTTAGGTGATATGCTAAAAAGTAGTTGGCAAGCTGGATTTCAGTAAAATTAAAAACTGCTTTGGGAAGACCATGGCAAACTTGAGAAGACAAGACAGAGACTAGGAGAAAATATTTGCAAAAGACACATCTGACAAAAGACTGTTCCCAAAATATACAAAGAATTCTAAAATTCAATAACAAGAAAACAAACTTGATTAGAAAATGGGCTAAAGACATTAATGGACACCCCATCAAAGAAGATATACAGATAGAAAATAAGCGTATGAGGGATCCCTGGAGCTCAGTCAGTTGAACATCTGACTTTGGCTCAGGTTCATGAGTGTGAGGCCAATGTCGGGCTCTGTGCTGACAGCTCAGAGCCTGGAGACTGCTTCAGATTCTGTGTCTCCCTCCCTCTGCCCCTCCCCTGCTCTCTCTCTCTCAAAAAAATTAAAAATACTAAGAAAAAGGAAAGAAGCATATAAAAAGATGACACTATATGACATTGTGGACATGCAAATTAAAACAACAATGAAGTACCACATACGCCTATTAGAATGGCCAAAATCTGCAACATTGACAACACCAGACGCTGGTGAGAATGTGAAGCAACAGGAATTCTCATTCATTGCTGGGGAGAATGCAAAATGGCACAGCTACATTGGAAGACAGTGTGGTGGTTTCTTACAACTTTAAGTTTATTCTTACCATGTGACTCAGTAATCTTGCTTCTTGGTATTTATCCAAAGGAGTTGAAAACTTATGTCCACACGAAGACCTGCATGTGGCTACTAATAGCAGCTTTATTCATAATTGCCCAAACTTGGAAGTAACCAAGATATCCTTCGGTAGGTGAATGAATAAATAAACTGTAGTACATTCAGACAATGGAGTGTTATTCAGTGCTAAGAAGAAATGAGCTATCAAACCGTGAAAAGATGAAGAAGAACCTTAAAAGCATATTCATAAGTGAAAGATGTCAATTTGAAAAGGTCACATACTGTATGATACAATATTCTGGAAAAGGCAAAACTTTGGAGATAGTAAAAAAAAATATCAGTGGTTGCCAGGGGTTGGAGGCAAAGGAGAAGAAATGAATAGGCAGAACACAGAGGAATCTTGGGGCAGTGAAAATAGTCTATATGATACTACAATGAAGGACACATGTCCTTATACATTTGTCCAAGCCCACAGAATGTACAACACCAAGAGAGAACCCTAACAGAAACTGTGGAATTTGGGTGATTATGATGTGTCAGTGCAAGTTTATCGTTGTAGCAAATGTACCACTGTGGTGAGAGATGGTTATAATGGCGGAGCTTATGTATGTGTGGGGGCAAGCCTATATGGAGGATTTCTGTACGTTTCTCTCAATTTTTCTGTGAACTACAACTGCTCTGAAAATTTGAAGTTCCTTAGAAAAAAAAAAAAAAAGGAAGCCAAGCCACTGGGATTCTCACTCAATGGTATTTAAATGAAGAAACTTGAAAAAGAATTTGCTAGTTGTTAGAGGATGAAGCAGATGGGTGGTCTGTAGATGAGTCACATGAAAGGTGACTTTTCTAAAAAAAACACTTGAGCTGCTGCTACTGTCGTGTTTAGACCACCTTAAGTTCAAATCCACTCCCACCCATTTCTCCAGGAGGCCTAGACCTATTATGCCTCCATCTCTTAGATATCCCTGGGAGTCCCCTTATAAGCCCTCTAACTATCCCATTTTACTTGAGCTAGCTTGAATGGGTTTTTGTAGTTTATTATTATAATCTTTTTAATGTTTATTTTATTTTTGAAAGAGAGAAATGGAGTGTGAGTGGGGGGCAGGCAGAGAGAAAGAGAGGGAGACACAGAATCTAAAGCAGGCTTCAGGCTCTGAGCTCTTAGCACAGAGCCCGATGCGGGGCTCAAACTCACGAACAGTGAGATCATGATCTGAGCTAAAGTAGGATGCTTAACCAACTGACCTACCCAGGTGCACCTGTAGTTCATTATTATAAAAGCCAAACTACAATAACACACGTTCACCTATTTGAAAACACCTGTGCATCTCCTTGAGCTACCCCTTTAGTAAGTAAAACACCTCCAATTCTACCTGTTGATCTTTATGCCGTGTGTCTGCTCTTTCTTTTGGTCCTTTGTCTTTGGAACATACAGTTGTAGCCTTCAGAAATGGACTAATATGAAGGCTGGAATTGGAAGCTACTTTTATGAAGCAATTTAAAGGGCCTCCTAGTCTCAAAATTTCTCCCTTAGTCCCTCCAAAGACTTCCTCAGAGCTTTAAAATTGGTTGTGGTTACAGGAGGGTGTTTAAAGGGGCTACAATATAACTGAAGTAATAGCTTCAATAATAGCTGAAGAGCTAGGCCCTGTGCCAGCGAGGAGGAGTATCCCTCTTGAAGAAAAGCAGTGAAAATCAGGGATGAGAGAAGAGCCAGAGGGTTGTTTTATCAGCCTGCCATGGCTCAAAGGTATTTCAAAGGAGAGAGACCGTGGTGGAAGACTTTGTCCCCCAAACTCTGGGGAAGGAACAGGTGTGCAAACTAGCTGGTGACTAGTTTGCAGCAGTGGAGAGAAACTGTGGTCTCTTCCCCCTTGTGGTTGTCGTGTTCAGGTCAGTACTAACTTTAGCCCTGCTGTCCTCAATTGGGGACAGTCCACTAGTGGATTAAATCTTCCTTACATGACTGACAAGCTGCTAGCCAGAGATGAGAAGAAAGGAAACGAAATTATTCCATCTCTTCTCTGTCTGGTGCGTGATGACTTCTGGGGAAGCCATTCTCCAGTGTTTTGTGGTATAAGAACACTTTCTATTGATGTAGCTTTGGAATCTCAGAAATTCAAAGTCCTCCACAAGCGTGTTATCAGCTGCTCTCACCTGGGTGCCTGGAGAGGAGGAAGAAAGCAAGTGCATTTGGTTTGTTTTCTTCCTGATGATCACTCTTTTAGCTGACACCTCCAGCCTCTGAAAGAGCGGTTGGGGAAACAAATCCAAGGACTTCCTCACTGCATAAGGAGACTCAAATATTGCCCCTCTACTGGCTTCATATTGGGTGTCCAACTACCCATTAGTATGTAATTACCCTCATCTCATCATTTATTTGCCTGCCTTCAATGTGAGGTAAATCTCCTCATTTCTGGATGGAGAATTTGAAGCACAGAGAACCTGGGCAGGATGACCAAGTTCTCAGGACAGACTGCTGGTGAGACTGAAGCAAATGTTATCAAATGTTCAGCTACCAACACGTCTCTCCGCCTTCTTCCTGCCTGCAGTGAGTAAGGGACTGCTCTAGAGCTGAGGTGGGCTGTGACTCTCTGAATCTGAGGAAGTTTGTCCTGACACAAGTTTGAGGATATGGGGAAGGTGTCCCTGGAGCTGGGGGCAGGCATGACCTCAGGGTGGTCCCCAGGCTGACCTTCACATGTCTCCTTGGACCCACATCCAGTGCCATTCTCATCAGCTCAGGCAGCCTCTCTTGGGACTTGAACATTCCGGAAAGGATTTCAGATGGTGCTAGGACATAAATAGCTATGGGAGGAGAATGTTGCCTCAGTGATGTGATGACTGAATCAGATCCACATTGAATTAGCAGCAATCTGGTTCTCAGGGTAATGGAGTGATGGTAAATGAACATTATATTACATTTTTACGCTGTGAATGAGTCCTTAGTAAAAAAGATAAATAGCTTCCAGGTGTCTTGCCATAAGATTTAAACAACTGAGTCACTGGAGCTTGATGAAAGATTAAGTGGCAGCATAGAATCTCCTCATGATTCAGCAGCAGCCAACTTGGATTATGCCCAATTCCAACTTTAGCATCATTCTGGAGTCACCACTGCACAGTCAGTTCCCCTCCTGGAGGGGCACAATGGGAGGAAGTTCTAATGAAGGAGACAGAGCTACCGCTGTCCTGCCTGCCCGAGCATCCCTGGAAGCTACAGGCTACCTACACCAGGAAGGGCTGTTCCTGAGAGGAACCACCTGTGGATGTTCCATGTCAAGGCTTGGGATCATTGGCCATCCCTGAGCAGGCCTGATTGATGCACATCCTATGGTTGTCAGGGTGAAAGGTAATCCCTCAAGAATGTCCGATCAGGTGGCTCAGCCCAGACTCTGTTGTGGCAGGAGATGCAGCATTCTCACTCAGGTAGTGTCTCTGTGGCCCTGACAAAAGTAGGCTGGCAGTTCTTCCCCTTAAAGTGCTGATTAACTACTGGAAGAGACTTGTGAAAACACACAGTATTCATTGTATGGTTTCTTTCAAGGGGAAGCACACTGAAATTTACTTCTTTCTGCTTGAGAAAGCTCCACATTAAAAGGAAACAAGTAGCTTGGCATTATTGCTTTTGTTTCTCATAGTTGCTGAAATAGTTGTAGCTCTCCTGGTTCGATGTATGGTAACGTAAGCTGAAATTACATGTGTCTGAAGATAGGATGCAGGTCAGAGCCCCTGAATGAATATTGTCCTTTGTTTAAAGGGAATCTGCTCGCTTTAGCTTTTCAAAGCAGTCTTTGGCCCACACATGAATGTGAAAAGCCCACAGAGGTCATTGATTTAGTCTCAACAATTCATATTATTGTGTTTGCATTTAACAGGTTATATAAGTAAACAACAGGAGGCATGTGTGGCCCGTTTTCCATTGGGCAGCTTTATGATTAAATGCCCACATTGTTGATTTGTACTGAGAGATAGCAATGAATTGCTTCAATGGTGTGTGATCAGAAAGCTGGGGAGTGGGGGAGACTGGTGTGGGGGTGCAGCAGTGGGAGAATCTGCAAACCAAGCTGTAAGATGGGCCAGGGGGTGTTTAGCTCAGGGAGGAATCACCAGGAAGGCAAGCTGTCTTCAGATACTGAGGGACTCACTTGCCTGGGTAGAAAGAGTCTGGGGCTCACTTGCCCCTCTCTTACCCTGGGGGTTAGACCTTGGACTAAAAGAAGATAGATGCGGGGAGACAGTCGTGTATATGTGGGAAAAATCTTTAAATTAGGACACTTGGGGAGTTTACTATAAGGAGCAACAGTTGAGGTTGTTTGGAATGATGGTGGGGGTGGGGGGAATGCCCTGAGCAATGATGTGTTTCCGATTGATTGCTGGGGCACATTCAAGCTAGGGTAGTGATGGCATGGATGTCAGCATTGGGCGAGAGGTTATACCCGATGACCTTAAGTTCCGTTCCAGTTCTCAGAACTTAGCTCATGGTTTGACTTAGATGCTGATGTCATTTGCTCATATGTGAATCAGATATGAGAAATGCCTTAACAACATATGTTGAAGAAGAGCATATTTATGCACTAAAATCTCACTGATTTAAAATAATTGAAGGGGAAAGTCATTTTGGTTGATGAAGCCAATTATGAAATGCTTATAAATAATGAAAGGCCATTTTATAACTTTCAAGTCCATGGGTGCATGGAGTTACATCTACCAAAGTTGCCTGATCAAGGTCCTGCTTTAATGAATAGAGAATGATTTGTAATCAGCATATCAGAGCACCGGGCTTGCTGGCCTCTGCTTAGATTAGAATTAAATCATATGTAATTCAGAGTGTTTGAAAACAATTGGTCTTTTAAGGAAATAAATAGACCCTTCAGAATTTCATTTCAACTATTTGTTGTCAGTCTTTGCTCCTTTCGGTTGATAATGCAAGGGGAAGTTTCTGATCAACTCCTGTCAAACATCACAATTAAAAACAAACAGAAATGCACCATAAATAAATGAGATTCTTGCTATATTTTTGCCAGATGAATTCTTCATTTTCTAGGTCAGATAATAGACTCCTCCATAAGAGGGAAACTTTCTGAGGGACTGTTAATATCTACAGGGTATGGCAAAAAATGGATTTAACTTTTTTGCATTAATTCACCAATATTTAATGTTTGAAAGACCACATATTATATGATTGTATTTTTATGAAATGTCCAGGATGGGCAAATCTATAGAAACACAGAGTAGATCAGTAGGCCTCGGGTGGGGTGGTGCCTTTGGAGGGGAATGGAGAGTGGCTGCTAACAGGTGTTGGGTTTCTTTTGGAGGTGATGAAAATGTTCTGATATTGATTGTGGTGATTGTACAACTCTGAATATACTAAAAAACATTGAATTTTATGCTTTAAATAGAATTGTATGGTATAGGAATTATAGCTGAATAATTATGGAGCTGGGCTATGAGCTAGTGCTCTGAGCACTAGAAATAGAATCTTGGGGCACCTGAGTGGCTCAGTTGGCCAAGCATCTGACTCTTGATATCTGCTCAGCTCATGATCTTGAGGTTGTGAGATTGAGCTCTACATAGGGCTCCTCACTGACAGTACAGAGCCTGCTTGGGATTCTCTCTCTCCCTATCTCTCTGCCTCTCCCCTGTTTGTTCTCTCTCTCTCTCTCTCTCTCAAAAAAAAAAAAAAAAAAAAAAA
>NW_024081067.1:1289608-1309112 GCF_003009895.1 Hyaena hyaena
GCCCGACGCGGGGCTCGAACCCACGAACCGTGAGATCATGACCTAAGCGAAAGTCGGACGCTTAACCGACTAAGCCACCCAGGCGCCCCTACACTGTATGTTAACTAGAATTTAAATAGAAACTTTTAAAAAATCCAAGTAATTAAAAAAAATATGGGAGATTTTCCCTGCTCCATGAGCCCATGCTCTCACTTCAGAACATGGCCTATGTCTGGTAATTCTTCTATCCTTATCTCCCAAATCAGCATTTGGTGTCAGACATAAGAATAATAAGTATTTATGGACCTGACTTCTTTGAGGTCATAAAGTGAGTGGACAACCAAGCCAGAACTTACATTTGGGGCATCTGACTCCAAATCCCATTCTGTTTGCATTGACTCAAATGGGCCATATTGCTTTTCTCTTCAAATCAAAGGATGATGAGGGTGACAGGGTCTTCAGGGGTCTTCTTTGACATTTACAGCCTGTGGGTGTATATGCAGTTTCACAGGATTCTGCTAAAAGGGATTGGTCAGACTCTCTTATTATTACACGATCCCACCTTAACTGAGGGAGTAAAGTTTTCTTAGCATATTCTGTTAGGTGACTTTAGCATAATTCATTTTTATCCACTGACTCTTACAGTTTGGTAATTTTCATCTCTCCCATACTAGCCAGGCTCTCTCTTGGCAAACCTACCATCTCTCACCTTTTATTTACATAACAAAGTGGTTAAGAACATAAGCTGAAATCCTGAAGTGAGTTCCAGTGTTGACCATGTTCTTGATAGATGAAGACCATTCATTGCTCTGAGTCTCAGATTTTTCATCTGTGAAAAGGAGATAATAATGCTGTTGATTTCATTGCACTGTTTTGAAAGTTAAATGTGTCTGTGTGGTGCTCAGGGAAGTGCTTAGAATGGAGGAAGCGTTCAGTAAATGTCAGCTATTAGTAGCTAGTCTGCTTATGTCCCCCTCTCTGGTACCACTCACTGTAGAATGATGGATAGGAAGGCAAGAAGTGAGGTAATTGTTGTCGGTGCTTCTCAGGACACAGAATTTAGGATGCTGTTATGAAAGGACAGTTAGATGGTCAGAATACATCCATGGATCGGATGGAACACAACATGTGCACAGATGGAAATTCGAGTTGATTAACTCCTGAACATTACCCTGGGGTTAAGGGGGTGGTGATTACCGAGTCTCCCCAAGTAGGCTATTTCATATGAATTCTGTGGCTGTCATTGAACTCTCCAATTGGAGGCTATTCTTACCAGGCAGTGATGGAAATTGGGGGTTAGGGATTCAGGAGAACAATGTGGGCAGGGATGAAAAGCCATTGATAAAAAGAGTCATTTGCTTCACTGCCTTTTCCAGCTCTTATATTCTGTAGGAAGCTGCTCTCTCTGGTCTTCACTGCTGTTTTGTCTCCTGTTAGCATGATTGTCTCTGTTGCCAGGTTACTGGCTGGCACCTGCAGAGGCTTCTGGGGGAGTGGGCTGTTCTTGGCTGCCCGCTGGCTAGGTGGCTGGAAGGAAGGTGCAAGGAGTCAGAGGTGAAGGCCGAAAGGAAAGGAAGAATCAGTGCCTCTACACATACCAGAGGCATCAGTGTCTCTGAGATCCCCACCAGGCTTATGGAAGAGGCCTGAAAACATAGAAACAATAAGGAAATCCTCAGCACCTCCTTTTCCCATTCATAATAATCTCTGGCACAGTAAAAAGCCAGTAAATATAAAATACCTTGGAAAAGGAAAAAACAATTTGGCTTGTTCTTTTTTTTTTCTTCTTTAAAAGGAAACCTAATTCCTCATAAATTCCAGAAAATGTATGTGTCTGTATGTGACTTCCAGTGACTTAATACCCCCATCCAAAGCACATCAGTTCCTTCATCTCAGTACTCAAGGTCAGGTGCCCCAGTGACTATTACTGTCAGCATAGTGAGAAGATAAATTGTCTTACCCGGCTGTGCAGAAGGCCCTTGGAAAGCCATCTTTCAGGTGCTTTTCTCTCATGTATTAAGCACTGGTTCTCTTCCTGAAGAGGAATGACGTACTGGCACTAGAGAGAGAGAGCAGATAGAGAAACAAAACAGCAGCTGACTCTGACCAGAATATTTCATTGTTCACCTGAAAGCCGAGTCTCTTCCAGCATGCATGTGGCAGAATAATCCATCTTCACGTGGGCAGAAGCCGTGAGTGTCAGCTGGAAGGAACCTGGGAGATGATCCAGGATGATTCCTTATTTCCGGGATGAGGAAAGACCAGAGGTGAAGTGTTTATCAGGTTCAGGGAGGAGACTCCAGATGAAACCTTCCATGAAAGACAGAGAATGTTCTCTTAATTCTCCAGCTTTCACGTCTTTCAGCGTCCTTGCCATTAACCTTCAGCCTCTTGCCCAACAAAATGCTTCTAAAACTGTCTCCCTGGCTCTCCAAGTGATATAGCCTCTTCATTCTGCCTCTGCCACCTAAATTGAATGGCCCTCCATCTCTGAACTGATTTCCCAGACTCATCCTTGGTTTCAAGGTCTTTTATTTACTCTTGAGTGTTTGCATCGTCTCTCTCCCTCTCTCCATCAGTAAATGTTCACTGACTCCAGCAAAAGAATTTGGCTTGATTTCTTTATTCGTTCATTTCCTGGGTCCATATTTATATTAACTACTTTTTAAAAACTGTTTATTTATTTTCAGAGAGAGAGAGAGAGAGAGAGAGAGAGAGAGAGAGAGAATGAGTGGGGGAGGGGCAGAGAGAGAGGGAGAGAGAGAATCCCAAGCAGGCTCTGCGCTGTCAGGCAGAGCTGGATGCAGGGCTTGATCTCATGAACCATGAGATCATGAGCTGAGCTGAAATCAAGAGTTGGACACTTAACTGACTAAGCTACCCAGGTGTGCCTTATATTAATTACTTTTAATGTTTCAGAAAGGCTTGCCAAAAAAAGGGTGCCCAGAGTACAGCTGGCCCATGGCACATGAAAATGGGAGAGTCTATCACAGGAGATATTAGATTTTTTTGAAAGTAGTACTAAATATCTGGCCTTGGAGAAATTATAATTTCATTAAAGAATCTAGGATGAGAAGTCTAAAATATATTTATTTCTATTTTTTTATTTTTAATGTTTTTTTTTAATGTTTTTATTTATTTCTAGGAGAGAGAGAGAGAGACAGTGTGAGCAGGGGAGGGTCAGAGAGAGAGGGAGTCACAGACTGAAACAGGCTCCAGGCTCTGAGCTGGCAGTCAGCACAGAGCCTGACGCGGGGCTCAAACCCACGAACCGCGAGATCATGACCTAAGTGAAAGTCGGACGCTTAACCGACTAAGCCACCCAGGTGCCCCTATTTATTTCTATGTTTTAAAAAAATATATATATTCTTAAGACATATAGAAATAGTATAAGCTACTATTTATTGAGCACTTACTATATGCCAGATCCTGAAATAGATGCTTTACATATGTCATTAAATATTATTAGCAACACCATTAGGAAAGTATTGTTATCACCATCTACCACAAGTGGAAAAAAAGTCCCAGGGAAGTTAAGCAGCTCTTTCAAGGTCATGCACTGGGTGGGCTTTTTTCTAAATCTATGGCTTATGCTCTTGTCATGATGTCAGGTTGCCTCCATTAATAAAATAGTTTTGTCTTGTCATCTTAGATAGATGTGAATACGATGTTATACATTGGCATTTTATGAGCCTTGACAAAGCAACTGTTGGTTAACTATTGCCGGGTAGCAAAGAATCCCCAAATGAAGTTGCTTACAAAAATGTTTGTCTCGGGGCGCCTGGGTGGCTTAGTCGGTTAAGCGTCCGACTTTCGCTTAGGTCATGATCTCGCGGCTCGTGGGTTCGAGCCCCGAGTCGGGCTCTGTGCTGACTGCCAGCTCAGAGCCTGGAGCCTGTTTCAGTCTGTGACTCCCTCTCTCTCTGACCCTCCCCTGCTCACGCTGTCTCTCTCTCTCCTAGAAATAAATAAAAACATTAAAAAAAAAAATGTTTGTCTCACAATTAAGTCAAGAATCTATGCATGGCTGGGTTCTTTGGCTCAAGGTCTCTCATAGGCTCTACTCAAGGCTTCACCTACCCAGTCATCTCAAGGCTCAACTGGAGGATTGGCTTCTGAGCTTGCTCATGTGGTTGTTAGCAGGACAGACTTCTTGCTTGCTGTTGAACAGGGCCTCAGTTCCCTCCTGGTTGCCAGCTAGGGACCACCTATAGTGGGCTGAGTGGTGGCCCCCAATGTTATGAGATCCTAATCTCTGGAACTTGGGATCATTACCTTAAAAAATTAAAAAGTAATTTTTAATTGTGGTAAAATACATATAACATAAAATTTACCATATGGTAAAGCTTTACATGATGAGATTAAGGCTTCTGGGATGAGGAGATTATCCTGGACTATCTGGGTGGACCCTAAATGCCATTAGAAGTATTAGAGAGACACAGAGGGAGATCAGACACAAAGAGGAGACAGTGTGACCACAGAGCCAGTGACTGAAATAATATAGACACAAGTCAAGGGATGCTGGTGGCCACCAAATTTGGATGAGGGGGGAACAGGTTCTAGCCTTCAGAGGAAGCACAGCCTTGCTGACCCCTTGATCATGTCCCAGACTTCTGGCCTCCAGAATTGAGAGAACACATTTCTGTTGTTTGAAGCCATCAAGTCTGTGGTAAGCTGTTAGAGCAGCCACAGGCACTAATATACTGTCCTCAGCCCCTTGCTATATGGGCTCTTCACAGGCCATCCACAGCATGGTAGTTTGTTTCATGGGACACTGCAAGCAAGACAGTGTGAGCAAGAAGGAAGTCACGGCTATAGAACTGAAAACAGGTATACTATCCCATCACTTGTGCTATATTTTACAAATTAGAAGCAAACTATTGAGGTCCAGCCCACACGGTAGGGGAGGGGATTATAGGAGGGCATGAACACCAGGAGGCAGGGATCACTGGGGACCATTTTAGAAGCTTCCCTCACAGCAAGCTGTACGGTGTTTGGTGTGAGATAAGATGGAAACCAGAAAGCATCTCAAATTGCAGACAGGCCTCTGCTGAGTGTTTTTCTGCTTCTCGCTTGGTTTGTTTGCTGAGGCAGCGTTTACCTGGAGGGCTCTTGTTAGGAATGACATAATTTCCTGTAGAATCCATTTTGATTCACCCTACTTCACTGGGAAGAGTCTGATCACATAATCTCTACTCCTCTTTTTTACACCAACCTAAAACCTCACATCTTTCATGCAGACTTTCAAGATGAACTGGAAGTTTAATATAGATTCCTAATACCCTAAACATAATAAACACATGACCTTTATCTTTTCTGAAAGAGGAGAAGAAAACAAGGCACCCATAGAAAGATTAGGTCTAGGAATGATATATATGAGTACTTTTGATATATAGAAGCAGTTTTGTTGCTGGGTTTATGCTATCTCTGTTCATCTGGAAGGGTACTTTCCGCAAAACAGTGGAATCGACGGAGGTGATGTGCAGATCCCTCCTCTCTCTGCACGAATCTCTTCCGTACTGGCATCCTGCTACTATCCCAGGGCTATATAATCCATGACATAGCTTCACATCTCTTACTGGGTCATAGTGCTGTGTGCTAGGGTTCTTGAAGTATCATTTGCTGACCAACTATATCCTAATCACCTGAAGAGCTTGATGAAAATGCAGATATTTAGGCCCAACCCAGTTTTGCTAAATCTATGAAATCTGGTGTGGGACCCAGAAACCTATATTTTAAATAAGCTTCCCAGGTGATTCTTATGCACAATAAAGATGAGACCACTAACCTAAACCCTATTCCCTGCTCAAGCAGTTTTCATAGCTGTTTGTGAATGCTACACACCAGCTCTCTGGTATTTGTGGTTTTACAATCTCCTCTTTTAAGTATTTGGAAATACTTAATTCAGTATCTCCTCAGTATTTCCTAATTAGTGATTATTTTACCACTGGTGGGAGGCAAAAGGGTTTCAGTCATTTAGTTATCTTTAGAGTATTTGTGGAAAATTGTATAGGTTTTACTATTGGGGGAGTGATACAGAGTTTCTTTAATGAATTTATTTTTATAAAAAAGTTAATTTAAAGAAACTATATTAAATAAGTAAGATATAGGCAGTATGCAGATCTGGCAGAAACAATAACAGACATAACCAAATGGTTGAAGTTTGGGAAACACTCTCCTAACCCAAAGGAAAGGTCTTTGTAGATTTCAGGCATCACAGTGGGAACTGGAGGAGGCATTCGGGGGGCAGAAAGGCTCTTTGTAGGTCACTGCTGATGCTTTTATGTGGGGGAGGTGCTGGTGGTCACTATCAGTCATGAAGCTGGTCAGAGTGAATAGGTGAACCACGCCTTTACAAGGTGTGTCTTACGAATATAGAAAAGAGAGAGCCAGAGGAATAAGTAGTTGCAAACTGGTGCAGTGGAGCTGTATAGAGGCATAAATTTATTCAATATCAGGACTGGTTCTTGGTAAAAATGCAACGGAGATGAAGTGCCCTCCCACCCCACACCCCCCGACTGGGTTCCCTGTCAGTGGCATAGTGCCCTCCCGTCCCCTCCTTCCTTCTCTTCCCCTCTTCCTTCTCTCCCACCCTGAGCTCATGAAATTTGCTCTCTGAGATCTTATTCTTTCTCAGAGTTGTAAATGACCCCTGTTATCCCAAAGCATTGGTTTTCAAATTCTGTTGAATTAAAGCATTTTGACACAAAAATTAACTAATGAATATATTTTATTGGAGGTGGAAAAAACACTGTATTTTCTTTTAAAAAATATATAGCAGTAGCTTTACTTTAGTTACAAATTATTATAATGTTCTATAAATAATGTAATACATAAACATTAGAATAATTTGATATTTTGGGGAATTTGATTAATCATATAATATATTCATTAAGTACTTTCGTCTATTTGAATTTCACTACCCATTTGAAATCTTAGGACTGTGTTGCCCTGGATAGTAACCACTAGCGACATGGGGCTATTGATCACTTGAAATGGGGCTAGTCTGAATTGAAATGTGTTGTTAGTGTAAAATATATACCAAATTTCAACAACTGAGTGTAACAAAAGAGGATGTATACTATTAATAATTTAAAAGTATTGAGTATATGTTGACATGATAATACTGTTGGTTATATTGTGTTAAAATATACTATACAAAGTAATTACACCCGTTGCTTTTTACCTGTTTTAATATGGCTACCAGAAAATTTAAATTTACATATGTGGCTCATATTTGCATATTAGTGTTTCACATATTTCAATGGACAGCATTGCCTTAGAAAATACTAAATTCAACTTTCAATAAATCCCAACTTTTTATTGACTTGACACTAAATGGTCATGGGCTCTGAATTTCCCAACATCCTCTAAGTGCTTACAATACAAAGTTCTGGCTCTCTCTCTCTCTGGTGCCTAACTTGGGTATTTAGGTCAATTCCCTTACCTCCTTAGTTAATATTAGTAGATTCTATTACAGAAAGATCATCTTGGTCAAGCCTAATTCTTACAAAACCATACCTTATAATGAAACAACATAAAATGCATAGAGAAGTATTTGGATCAAATACAAAGTCAAAGAAGAATAAAGGAGTATCAGGATATTGAAAATATGTTTGTAACAAGCCCAAGATTCCTTCAGTTATTTTTTCGTTTGACTTATTGATGCAAATCTTCTAATCTTTTTATCTGGCAAGTATTATCCTCTTCTCAGGTGGGATGATTGGACTTCATAAAGCTCTTTTTGCTGCAGATCTCATAACACTAGGCATTGAAAATCATAACCATCATCATTATAATTGAGTTATTCAGCTTCCATTCAATCAGTGCCCATCTATGAATGTAGAGTGTTAGATCATATTTAGACTGGCCTGCTTTTTGATTACCAAGTTCTAAAGCTGAAATAAATAATTTCGGCCTCCAGGCTGTGTATTTGTTTTGGCTATGCCATTAAACAGAATACTGTTGGCATCAAGGGCCTCTGTTTAGTCTGTTGATGTTGTGTCTGCATATATTCCTAATTTTATTAGACAGTATAGATGAACACTTGGTACTGGAAGGGGATGTGCCTGAGTCTTTCTTCATTACTCTTTTTGCCTTGAACCCTGGGTGGTCCTTGACATCATCCTTAGCTCTATTTGCTTTGACTCCTCAATCCTCAAGCTGTCCCTGTCTCCTTGTGCTCCAGTATGGCTTGAGATTTGAGAAATGGATGAGTCATTCCAATGTACTGTCCTAATCCTATTCTGGCCAAACTTGCATACGGGTCCAAATCGCAGTCCTAGCTTAACTCCTATCTGCTGGCTCCATTTAGCCTACCCTGTCAAAATTCCTTAGGATTTTGATACCTGATGCCCTGTGTCAGCTCACAAGTTCTAGTAGTCATCAAAGTCAATGAATATATAGCAAATGGATATTAAAATGCAGCATCATACTTCTGTAATCTTTCATGAATTCTCCTAGGTAGTTAATTTCCTGGAATTTTGTGCATGGTTCTTTTCTTTTCCCTCCATTCCTTTCTTCCTTCCTACTTTTCTTTCTTTCTTTCAAGATTTCATTTTTTAAGGCAATATCTACACCTAACATGGGGCTTAAACTCACAACCCCAAGATCAAGAGTCACATGCTCTACCAATTGAGCCAGCCAGGCACCCCTTGAGCATGGCATATCACTTCTTACCCAACCTTACTTTATTTGCTCATTGTTCACTTATTCCTTCAAGAAATAATCATTTATTACCTGTTCTTGGACAGGTTCTGATTGAGGCATTGGGGGAAAAAAAGCAGATTGAGAAAATTTTTTCAGTGCACTAAAAACAGCCTGAGTATTGCTGTAGTGCTGAGTAAGTATGTGTGTGTGTGTGTGTGTGTGTGTGTGTGTAGGGGGGAAGAAGGAGAAAGGGAGAGAAAGGAGAGTTCCCTTAGGGAGAGAACTAAACAGACTTTCACTTCTAATTTCATTGGGATTAGCAGTTGTGGATCTAGCAAATATTATTCTCAAATAATATATGTGAGGATTGTTCTGTTTACCTTATAGCAAAGTCTCCCACATTCTCTTGGAAGATAGAATCATAGTTTTCACAGAACACCAAACAACATCTTGGGAGCTTAGTTGGGGAAGACACCCAATTGGTCACTGATGTTGGTTCTTTTGAAATTAGCCTTTCTAAAGTTGTAAACACCACTTTTCATTCCTAGTGCTAGTAACCTAGTCCCATTCGTTACCTGCCATACCTGGGCCAGTGCAATAAATATCCATCTGCTCTTAGAGACTTCCTTCTCTCCCAATGCAATCCATCCTCCATACTGTACTAATAATGGCAGCCTTTTCCTGAGCAATCTTTAGTTGTAAGTGAGGCTCAGAGAGGTTAGGTACCACAAACAAGTTCACATAGGTAACAAGTGGCAATACCAAGAATTATTTCTATTATATTGGTGTTTTTCAAACTGTGATCTGCATAACCCTGGAGGTCTAAGGACATTCCCAAGTACTCTGTGAGGATTTGTGAACTTTATTTTCATTTAAATCATAATCCCTCAACCTCGAGCATATGTTAGACCACCAGAGTGACCCTCTCCTTGCTGAGGACTGCAGCAGTTTCAGTCGTTGTGTTTGTGCTCATTGTAATGTTGAGGCTGAGTAATGTTGCTCTAATTGGGATTTGCTTTTGAAAAAAAGAAAGCAGATTGAGAAAATTTTTTCAGCAGTGATTGCAAGAATCTTGATTTGGAAAAAGACTTCCAACTTTTGTAGCTCTAAGGAAATGTTTTCTAGTTGGAGGGTTTATCCTATTTCCTTGGGGGCAGGATGGCCTCACATGGGTGACCCAAAGCTTGGGGAATAGGCAAAGAGGAATTATTTTATAGTATCAGGTAAACAAGAAACAGGAAGGAATCCAACTGCCAATCAGTCAACCAACAGGCAGTGAATTGGAGAAATTAAAAATACCAGAGTGGAGCAGGTCTCTTTGCATGGCTAGGTTTGTGAGGGCTGAAGATGCAGGATTACTGTGCTAGTTTCTGCCTAGATGTTCAGTGCTGCACATATTTCTGACTGAGTGTTGTAGGAGCTACCAGGTAGCAGGTGGATTAGTGCCCATGTCCATGCTTGGAAAGGAAAGGACAATTAAGGATGCTTGAGAATTTTTAGAAGCAAGTCATGGGTGAGGACAAGAATATAGAATGCAGGTTAGAGAAAATTTTCAGAAAACCTGCCCTGGTGGACTTCCCTGCAACAGAGGGAAGTGAAGATTTCTCTAACCCTTCAATCTTCTAGTGCAATGCACATATTTTAAATGTGGGCCAGGGGATAGTTTGTAATCCTGGTTAAAAATACAGTTTTCTGTGGCTGACTCAGAATCTCAGAGTATCAGGGAATGAGACAGTCAGTTGAAGCATTCCAGAAAATTCTTAAGCATGTTAGAATTTGAGGTCTACTGGACTAGGGACTTTCTCTACAAGGTAGGAGGTGAGTTGCTGGAAGGACTCTAAAATTTTCTTTTGAAAAATTTTTTACATGCTTATTTATTTTGAGAGAGAGAGCACAAGCACATGTATGCAAGCAAGTGGGGGAGGAGTCGAGAAAGGGAGAGAGAATTCTAAGTAGGCTCCGTGCTGTGAGGGCAGATCCCAATGGGAGGCTCCATCTCATGAACCATGCATCAAGCTGAAATCAAGAATCTGACTCTTAACTGATTGAGCCACCCAAGTGCCCCTAAAATTTTCTTTTTTTAAACCTGGCAAATCTTTGCAAGAAAAGGCGATTATCTATTGGAGTGATGAGGCATAGGTGTTTTAAACTTGTGTGGGCTTTTAAAATGCAAGTCCCTCCCCAACCCCAGGAGAGAGAATGCAGTAAGTCCCTACACATTAGAATCACTGAGTTTCTTAAGGATGGCAAGAGAGAACTGAGCCCCATTGTGAATCAAGATTGAAGATATTAGAGGACAGATCATGTTAATAAAAAGATGAAAAGAAATGGTGGGGAAATAAAATTTGAATAAAATTCTTGGGCTTGCCCACGTGTTCCTTCCTCTAAGGCCCTTTGCTTATTTCCTCCACCATCTTTTCCGAACCTGACCTTCATACACTGCTGCCTCTGCTTCCAAGCTAGGGAAACTTTTTTCTTCATCAGCTCTTTTTGGATGTGTTTGGAATTTTGCCTAAACAAGGTCTGCCAAACCTGTGCCTATGTTATTTTTAGTATCTCCTTTGCATACGTGCCCTGAGGAAGTGAGATCCTCCGTGCATTCTTTCTTCTGATGAATATTTGATTGGCAACCTTAAAATTTTTCTTTGTGTTTAAATTATAAACTCACTGCAAGCACAAGGCACCTTTCACAGTCTCTTAAACTACATGTCAATATGTGTTCTTGTAGAGCTATAATTACCTATTATTTCGTGACTTTCTGAATTAAATATTCATTAAACAAAAGTTGAAAATAGTATTAAATCTATATAAATTTTTTAATGTGCAAAAATTACTAATAGGTATGTTAATGTAACTTTATCAGGATTTGACTTATGTGGCAAGGAAGGACATTACATTTTTTTTTTTTTTTTTACTAATGCTTCACCTTTTGAAGCCATTCACATTTATAGGATAATGCACATTTTCATGGAATAATGAATTATTATGTGAGGGAGTTTCAAAATGTAAATGAGAAATGATTTCACTGTGCTGTCTTTGGGGAAAGGAAAGATGTGATTTTTGAATAAAAATGGAAGTTTCCCATTTTTGCCAATGATGAGAGCTGACACAGCCAGTAGAAGGGAGCATAGTGGATAGATGCGGAAGAAACCTCCATCAGGACTTCACCAGTCCAGGCCACTCTCTCTCATCTCCAGGTATTCCAATGATGGAGAGACAGGAAGTTGCCTACAAGCCAACATCTTCACCATCCATGCAGGGGTACACGTCCTAAGGAGATAATGTCTATACTACAGTCTGCCTTTCATTAAAAAATGTTTATTCAAGTAATACATGAAACTTGAATTTAAAAAGGTCATGTAAAAAGCCTTTAAAAGGGGTTCCTGGGTGGCTCAGCTGATTAAGTGTCCAACTTGGGCTCAGGTCATGATCTCGCAGTTCTTGAGTTCAAGCCCCACATCAGGCTCTGTGCTGACAGCTCAGAGCCTGGAGCTTGCTTCAGATTCTGTATCTCCTCTTTCTCTGCTCCTCATCTGCTTGTGCTCTCTCTCTCTTTCTCTCAAAAATAAATTAAGAACATTAATAAAAACATTAAAAAAATAAAAAGCATTTAAAAGAAGCAATAGTGTCTGCCTTACCCCATTCCCACTCACCAGAGGCAATCATCTTTAAGTGGCTTACTTTTTAGTGTTTTTGGTAGTACCCTTTATTTCTAAGTAGTATACTTGTCCTGTGTAATTTCTTAAAAATATTTACTTATTTATTTTTGAGAGAGAGAGAAGAGAATCCCAAGTGGGCTCTGCACTGCCAGCACAGAGTCCAATGTGGGGCTAAAAGTCAGGAATCATGAATTCATGACCTGAGCTGAGATCAAGAGTCAGATGCTCAACCAACTAGCCATTCAGTCACCTCTGTCCTGTGTAATTTTTGTTTGATTATTTTAAGATATATCTATTGATTGCCCCTGTCAGACATGAATATTATACTATTCTCCTCTTCCCTTCTAATTTTTTTTTTTTTTTTACAAATAGTTTATTGTCAAGTTGGTTTCCATATAACACCCGGTACTCATCCCCACAAGTGCCCTCCTCCATGCCCATCCCTTCTAATTTTTTTAATGTTCATTTGTTTTTGAGAGCAAGAGAGACAGAGCATGAGTGGGAGAGGAGCAGAGAGACAGGGAGACACAGAATCTGAAGAAGGCTCCAGGCTCTGACTTGTCAGCACAGAGCCCAACATGGGGCTCAAACCCACGAACCATGAAATCATGACCTGAGCCAAAGTCTGATGCTTAACTAACTGACTGAGCCACCCAGGCACCCTGTCACCTTTCTAATTTTTTAACGCAATTGTTTGTTCTGTTGGTTTCCTGTTTTCAGCCTTTAAAAAAATTTCCTCAAATCTCCATTTCTTGTTTAATGAACTTTAGACATTGATAACCCAGTATGTTAGATGAAGACTTTAGCACACTTACCCTTTCTCTATTTTTTCCCCTCTTTATTAGGTCCATTAGGTCTTGGCTCTTGGATTTCACTGAGTTATCCATAACATTCAGTGTCTATCCTTATGTCAAACTCCTTTTACCTGTGCTACCTAGAGCAGGTCTCTATTCTTCAGTATTTGAAGATCCATATGGAAATGATTTGGAACATATTATTTATATAATGGTATGTCTCATTTTCTTCTGTATTTAGTGCTATCTTGAGCATTTCCCCATATCTTTATTTATTAAACTATCATTTTTCATGGCTGCAGACTATTCTAATATATCAGACACACTGAAGCTTGGCCTTGGCTTTGGTATTCAGCCAGAACACGCTATTCAGCTTTGGGTTGGGCTTGGTCTTTGAAGCATGATAGATTAATATCTACTTCATTATCATTTCTCACATCTCTGAAGTTGAGTGTGAGCAGTGATTGTGTAATTGCTTATTTACCATCATCAAATACCAGTGCAACAATACCTGTAAAATGAACACTTCATGTTTTTTGGATTTGTTGTTAATATTAGGGTATTGGGATGTTGAAACATTCAAATATGGGTAAGTTTTATTCTAAATGTAATTTGGAGTGAAAAGTCTCTGTGTGCTTTTTAAGTCTCTTAGTCAAATGAAATATAAACATATTTTTGCAAAAGTAAAATTCTGCAATAGTTATTATGATTGTGATATATATAATATATAAATACATATAATATATAAATATATAACGTAAATAATGTATATATAATATATAAAATAATTACTAAGAAATTTCAGATAAATAAATAGGGACAGAATGTCAGTTAATATGCATAATAAGGGAATACATTAGCTAGGTTACTTTAGACAGAACTATATGCTTTCTGAACCTACAAGTATTTATAACACTAATTATAATACAAAGTAGAAAAACATAGAATAGACAATCTCAAAATTCTAATCTTTGTAGCATTATTTGATATTCTAAAATTCATAATGCCAAACAAAATAGCCTATAAAACTATATTTAGTTTTTAGTTATTTAATTCCACTTAGGTCATGAGTCTCTCAAGGAAAGGTTCTGTTTGAAAATTCTTCACATTTTATGAGAAAAAGTAAAAAGCAGAATGTCAATTTTACTTCCTTGAAATGTCAGGAAGAGAAAAACTCCAAATCATGAAAATCACAATTCATCATAACTATCTTCAATCCAGACATATTATTAATAGCCAATACTTCAATTATTCTACATACTCTCTCTATATATTAACTCATATAATGCTCCTAGTGGGCCCTTGAGTTAGGGGTATTATTAGCTCATCCTATAGATGAAGAAGCTAAGACTCACGTTAAGCGGTTTATCCCGGGTCACACAGCTAGGAAGTGGGAAAGCAGGACTTGAACTGAGACAATCTTGACTCAAATCTGTGCTCTTTACCAAGGTGTCATCTCTTCCATAAGAGATGCCTGAAAAATTGCTTAAATGGGGTTTCTGACATGAAGTAAGCATCAAAAAAAATTGCTTAGCTCTTATCAGTTGTTGGCATGGAGTGGGGAGTGCTGGAATGAGAGAGGGGGAGGAGCTGATGGGTTGTTTACCTTTTACTCTCCCAGCCTTTGGGAGACAGGGATGTGGGGGGTGAGGGGTGGGGATACATGGCCCCAGGGAGCAAAGAAGCCAGCTTCAGCCGGGAGGGTCTAAGATAACAAAAGCCTCCATCAGAAATCTCAAGCCTGGCTGTTGGGCTCTTGGAGGCCAGGGACCTGGTGCAGCTCACAGGCTGCTGTGGCTGGGCTCCACCACCAGCTTCCTTCTCTCTTTGGAAGAGTAGCCATGGAAGTGGCGGCAACATGACAGTTTCTTTAACATTGGGTGCAATACTTTCCAGCACTGCTGGAATCTCCATACTGGTGGAATGGAGACTTCAGTGAGCACAGCATTGGGTTTGGGGGGCTTCATAGAATTAGCTCTTCCCCTGGATGAAAAGAGGGTTACCTGGGGTTGCTCAGAGGATACTTGGAAGCATTCTACAGAGAAAGCTTATAAAACCCAAAGCTGTTTTCTTTAAAACAGAGAAGGATTGGAAACCTAAGGATTTTTTTCCTGAGATTAGCGCTACATAGGCACAAATGAAATTCTTTCCTAAGGGCAATCATTGCCAGTTTACTGTAATTAACTAAGAACAGCAAGCTGCAAGCTACTGAGAAGCCAGTGAGTAGGAGTTTTGGGCCTAGATGATAAAGATCCAGAGGAAACTGAAGCAGTGCTAATAGCAGTGGTGGAAGCTGAGACAGCTGTTTTACTCATGCCTAAGTGTTCATAATTTATTAACTATCTTCCTTATAGTGCAACCTTTAAAATGTGTGCAAATGTTACTCATGAATTGTTAACATTCGTGTTTTGCTACATTGATGGGGTTACACTTTATTTTTAAAGCTCCTCTAATATTTCTTTTTTTGCCTGTGAGAGGAGAATTTCTGGTTGATTAAGTCACATTACCTTAACCTCCCGCACCACTGTGTAGCTGAGCCTACCAGATTTCAAGACATAGAATCTAGTAGAAAACACATTACCTCTAGAATACCAAGAACGCCAGCCTTACAAAATCAACCCTTTAAAATGGTGGCACATATTTACCAAGTTTCATTTTTAGTTCCTTCTCCCCACTCCCAGCACTCTGGGGATCCCACAGCTACCCCAGCACTTCTTTTTTGTTTTTCTTTTTGTTTTTGTTTCTTCTGAGCCTTCCTTTTTTTATTTTTATTTTTTCCTTTATTTTCCTGTATGTTTATTTTTTTTCTTAAATAGTTAATTGTCAAGTTGGTTTCCATATAACACCCAGTGCTAATCCCAATAAGTGCTCTCCTCCATGCCCATCACCCCCCTTCCCCTCTCCCCCACTTCCACTCCAATCAGCCCTCAGTTTGTTCTCAGCATTTAAGAGTCTCCTATGGTTTGCCTCCCTCTTTCTCCCCAACTATTTTCCCCCTACTTCTGCCCCATGGTTCTCCATTAAGTCCCTCCTAATCCACCTATATGTGCAAATGTATGGTATCTGTCCTTCTCTGCCTGACTTATTTCATTCAACATAACACCCTCAAGGTCCATCCATGTTGCTACACATGGCCAGATTTCATTCTTTCTCATTGCCATGTAGTATTCCATTGTATAGATAAACCACATCTTCTTGATCCATTAGTCAGTTGATGGACACTTAGGCTCTTTCCATGTTTTGGCTATTGTTGAGAGTGCTGCTATGAACATTGGGGTACATGTGTCCCTATGCATTAGCACTCCTGTATCCCTTGGGTAAATTCCTAGCCGTGCTATTGCTGGGTCACAGGGAATTTCTATTGTTAATTTTTTGAGGAACCTCCACACTGTTTTCCAGAGGGGCTGCACCGTTTACACTCCCACCAACAGTGTAGGAGGGTGTGTTTCTCCACATCCTCACCAGCATCTATAGTCTCCTGATTTGTTCATGTCAGCCACTCTGACCAGTGTGAGGTGGTATCTCAGTGTGGTTTTGATTTGTATTTCCCTGATGAGGAGGGATGCCGAGCATCATTTCATGTGTCTGTTGGCCGTCTGGATGTCCTCTTTGGAGAAGTGTCTGTTCATGTGTTCTGCCCATTTATTCATTGGATTCTTTGTTTTTTTGGGTGTGGAGTTTGGTGAGTTCCTTATATTTTGGATACTAGCTCTTTATCTTGTGCCCAAATCGCAAGTCCCAGAGACCTCCAGGGAGCCGGCACCGATGCAAATACAAAAGGGTCTTTATTACAAGCTCGAGAAGGGGCTTACCCGCCTACCGGTGTCGTGGCAGCAAGGTGAAGAGAAGAACAATAGCAAATAGGGTTTTTAAGGAGTAAGGGATGGGGGTGTTACAGTACATGTAGCATCATCACATAAGCACCAATTACAGTTGTACAGCAGCACCCATGGTAACAGCTTTGACCATTCAGTATCTGTGAGGTGTTCATTACTTTTGGTGGGACCCAATCATGACTTGAGAATCCTCTGAAAATGACCAATTATGAGGTGAATTCAAAGGGCCCACGTGGGGTTCAGGCAAATGGTGAGAAATTGGCTAGTTTGTATCTGCAGTTCTCAGCCTTGACTCAGAACATAGGAATGTTTTTTTCTTTTCTTTTTGATTAGCTGAACTGAAGGCGGTCCGAGGATGGCTTCAGCCTTGAACAGTCTGAGGCTTTTCCTGGAACTGGGACTGGGGCTACGTGCGGCCTGAGGTTTCTCTTAATGGAGGACTAATTTTTGGCTCTTCAATCTGACATGTCATTTGCAACTATCTTTTCCCATTCTGTCAGTTGCCTATTAGTTTTATGGATTGTTTCCTTTGCCGTGCAGAAGCTCTTAATATGTGAGGTCCCAATAGTTCATTTTTGCTCTTGATTCCCTTGCATTTGGGGATGTGTCAAGTAAGAAATTGCTGCGGTTGAGGTCAAGGAGGTTTTTCCCTGCTTTCTCTTCTAGGGTTTTCATGGTTTCCTGTTTCACATTCAGGTCCTTCATCCATTTTGAGTTTATTTTTGTGTATGGTGTGAGGAAATGATCTAGTTGCATTCTTCTGCATGTTGCTGTCCACTTCTCCGAGCACAATCTTTTTTCCATTGGATACTCTTTCCCACTTTGTCAAAGATTAGTTGGCTATACATTTGTGGGTCCAATTCTGAGTTCTCTATTCTATTCCATTGGTCTATATCTCTGTTTTTGTGCCAATACCATACTGTCTTGATGATGACAGCTTTGTAGTAGAAGCTAAAGTGTGGGATTGTGATGCCGTTTTGGTTTATCTTCTTCAATATTACTTTGGCTATTCAGGGTCTTTTGTGGTTCCATACAAATTTTAGGATGGTTTGTTCTAGCTTTAAGAAGTATGCTGGTGGAATTTTGATTGGGGTTGCATTGAATATGTAGATTGTTTTGGGTAGTATTGACATTTTAACAATATTTATTCTTCAGATCCACGAGCATGGAATGTTTTTCCATTTCTTTGTGTCTTCTTCAATTTCCTTCCTAAGTTTTCTATAGTTTTCATCATACAGATCTCCTGTATCTTTGGTTAGGTTTATTCCTAGGTATTTTATGGTTTTTTGTGCAATTGTGAATGGGATCAGTTTCTTGATTCCTCTTTCTGTTGCTTCATTATTGGTGTATAAAAATGCAACCAATTTCTGTATGTTGATTTTGTTTCCTGTGATTTTGCTGAATTCATCGATCAGTTCTAGTAGGCTTCTGGTGGAGTCTTTCGGGTTTTCTATGTAGAGTATCATGTCGTCTGCAAAAAGTGAAAGTTTGACTTCCTCTTTGCCAATTCTGATGCCTTTGATTTCCTTTTGTTGTCTGATGGCTGATGCTAGGACTTCCAGCACTATGTTAAACAACAGTGGTGAGAGTGGACATCCCTGTCATGTTTCTGATCTCAGAGTGAAAGCTCTCAGTTTTTCCCCGTTGAGGATGATGTTAGCTGAGGGCTTCTCATAGATGGCTTTTATGATATTTGAATAAGTTCCTTCTATCCCAACTTTCTTGAAGGTCTTTATTAAGAAGGGATGCTGTATTTTGTCAAATGCTTTTTCTGCATCTATCAACAGGATCATCCTTTCTTTTCTTAATGTGATGTATCACATTGATTGATTTGCAAATATTGAACCAGCCCTGTAACCCAGGAATGAATCCCACTTGATCATGGTGGATAATTCTTTTTATGTGCTGTCGCATTCGATTTACAAGTATCTAGTTGAGGATTTTTGCATCCATATTCATCAAGGATATTGGCCTGTAGTTCTCTTTTTTGGCTGGGTCTCTGTCTGGTTTGGGAATCAAAGTGATGCTGGCTTCGTAGAATGAGTCTGGAAGTTTACCTTCGATTTCTATTTTTTGGAATAGCTTGAGAAGAATGGGTATTAACTCTGATTTAAATGTCTGGTAGAATTCCCCAGGGAAGCCATCTGGCCCAGGGCTCTTATTTGTTGGGAGATTTTTGATAACTGATTCAATTTCTTCACTAGTTATGGGTCTGTTCAGATTTTCTATCTCTTCCCATGTGAATTTTGGTAGTGAGTGTGTGTTTAGGAATTTGTCCATTTCTTCTAAGTTGTCCAGTTTGTTGCCATATAATTTTTCATAGTATTCCCTGAGAATTGCTTGTATTTCTGAGAGGTTGGTTGTAATAAGTCCATTTTCATTTATGATTTTGTCTATTTGAATGCTCTCTCTTTTCTTTTTGGGAAGCCTGGCTAGAGGTTTGTCAATTTTGTTTATTTTTTCAAAAAATCAACTCCTGGTTTCATTGATCTGTTCAACTGTTTTTTTGGTTTCTATATTATTTATTTCTGCCCTGATTTTTATAATTTCTCTTCTCCCACTGGGTTTGGGTTGCTCTTTTTGCTCT